>NW_027509807.1:382500-425000 GCF_048541705.1 Temnothorax americanus
ATGAGCTCACAAGAAAGATAATACTATATTATGTTTCACGTTCAGGGCCGAACGTTGTCTGTGTGATTCTGAATTTTATCTCTCTCGTGAATTCACAATTACTCCACAGGCCGATTTACGTTTTTTTAACGTATAACGTAATAATCTAAAATACAGTTTTAGAAAAGGAAGGGAAAAGAAAAGGAGTATAAAATCGGCATTCGTAGAACGTATAAATCCCTGAGAATTCGATTGCCGAAGAGAATCGTGAGTGGGCGGTGCGTGCGTTCTCTAGAAAGAATTATAATCTGGTGAGTTAGGTGCATCGCTACGTCATGATTGGATAAGAGGTGAGCCTGAGTCTTGAAAGAACCCCCCCAAAAAAAGAAAAAGATATATTCCAGCTTTATGTATTCTTCGACATTCTCTCACTCCGACCGTTTTCCAATTGGCGGAAGATCCATGGCAAGAAAGATTCTAACGAAAGTCTTATTCTATATAAGTCCATTATGAGTCTATGCATTTCTACCAATTAATGCGGATTAACTTTAATCTCGATTTAATTTACTTCTTATCTTTTCCTAATTTTCGTACAGCTAGAAAAGAATGAAAAATAAGTTAAACGTTAAACCGACATTAAAGTTAATCTGCATTGGTAGAAATGGATATTAGAGCGACGAATTAATGGTTGAGCGTACAAACACGTACGTACGCTTAAAAAGCGGTTTTTCAAAAAAGAAAAAATTATTATACCTTCATTATTATATATAGTCAAAAAGGAACATATAACTGTCTGAGTGACGGGTTATCTAGATATAGATCCCGTACTTGCCTGAAATAAATATTATTGATTGATAATCTTAGGGCCACTTCGATCAACTATCGAACCGGTACCTCGATAAACGCAAGAACAGCACGATCATACAATGTCATACATGAATCGCTTGGTTCGCCATCTCGTGTACATATGGAAGCTGGCCGATATTTTCGTTGTTATCCATTAGCGGAAAAAGGCACGCGAAAAGTGGGTAATGGTCGGTCAGTCACGGCCGATCGATTTTCTGTTCTGCTCCCCTTTTTTATTTCGTTATCCCTGCGTCACGATCACGTTTTGGTACGATCTAAGCGCTTTCCAGTTCATGTCAGAAAAACATGATCTGCAGGAAACATGATCTTTATTTTCCAGCTCGAGCGACACGTAAAAAGTGCGCGCGAGGCGTCCGCGTCCGTCGGTTACGCGACGATCAGAAAAGAATCGGGCGAAGGTAGGCATCGACGTCTCCATATAGGGCGCTAACCGAAGCCGGTGGAAGGCCTTTTAGATCCTAACCTGGGCCACTCGAAACCTCTTACGGGATGGCCTTGACCTCGCGTTGAGTTTGGGAGAGCCGAAGGTTTAAAGTCGTGCTAGTTTCGACGACGCATTAAAAGCGATCACGAAATAACGGATAAGATTTTCTGACCTTTTCAATATCTCATGTTAAAGCATGAAAAGCTTCTTATTTTCAACTACATCTTATTTCATGTATTTTACTATACACGATAGTGCGATAAATAATGTATAAAATGTAAGAAATAAAGCGATTGTAAAGAATATTGTATCGAGATAAACTGAATAAAACTGATCGTTAGAGCACGCGATCTCTATATTTCACTCTTGGCACTGAATCTATTTTGTGGGACACAATTTGCGCGGATGATTGAGACAAATCAGTCACATCAGTACGGCTGGTGCACCGGCAGTGCAACAGGTCGTCCCACGTGCTCAAACTCGACGAAGTTGCGCGAAAGAAGAAGGGGAGATGACGATCCTCGAGAATCCGAGGAACGTGATTATAAACATAAACAATTTGCCAATCGTTTTCCGGGAAAATTAAGGTGAAGTATGCGTCCGAGCGACGAGCATATCTCGTTCGTTCGAAAGTATATCGTCACGTTTCTCGAAAGCCGACGTGAAAGCCGACGCGATGGCATAACGATAACGCGATCCGTCCTTGCCCAGAGCGAAATGAAATGCGTGATCCGGGCGCGCGACCGGGCATACTAACTAGATCGTTAGTATTTTTCATCGCGCACGTGGCGGCGGCTTCGGTGAATTCGAGATCATTTGCATTCGACGACGATTTTGCGCGTCCTGTTCGCCGTTTACGTCCTTCGAGCGCGCAGCCGGAGTCGCATATTAAGCGATCCCGGTGATTGAACCAGTCGAGTCCAGTCGCGAAAGATCACTTGATGGAATAAACACGACGCGTCAAAACGCCTTTCAATCTTTAAAAATAACAATAATAATCAGATTGCAAATTGATTCAAAGTGTTTGTTAATGTGTCTCTAGTAAAATAGTGATTCTCAAAGATAGAGAAAGACTGCACTGTTAAATTTGTATAGTGTCAAATTATACTTTATTTGAATCATTTTTAACCATTTCTATATTCCTACACTGTAAATATTAAAGGATGAAATTTCAACTAATACCTTGAGGTAGATAACATTTTGATATTTTTAATTATCATGTGTGTCAAAATTTATTTTAAAACAAAATAGTATTATTTTAACTTTATGATATACTGAATATAGGAGTAGTGGCGATAGAAATGATTAAAAATGACTCAAATTGAGTAGAATTTAACTTCGAATTTAATAGTGTAGTAAGTCGCTGCTTTTATTCAGTATGTCGTTAATTTAAAAATAATGTTAATTTAACTAAACCAATGGAGTTAAAATAATATTGTTTTGTTAAAATAATAAATTTCGACACACATGGTAGTTAAAAATAACAAAATGTTATCTAACTCAAAGTATTTTGGTTTAAAAATTTTATCCTTTAATATTCAATAGAGCGATTAACAAAAAGGAGTTTTTATTTAATTTTCTCATCAATTTCTTTCCAACTTTATAGATCTTAACTTTTGTATTTTAATCTAAATTCGTAATAATTATTATTATAATTATTAAGAAAACCGGAGGCGATGCAAATCAAACGATTCTTCATCAACGCGGTTTGATCGTGGTCACCTTGTCGCAACGTGGTCATGGCCTCTACCGATTGGGGATAGTGGTCAGGATCGCCCCCCTTCCACTTCACTTTTACCTATATCTACGATATTCCTTTGACAGTAAAAAAATGAAGCAATTGCGGACTGGTATAAAGCTGTTTATTTATGCTGTTATCACTCGGATTTCGATTATCATACGTTTGTTCATTCAAACCATCGGCGCGTTTGATTGAGATACCGATCGCGATCGCGCATGCCGATACGCGAATCACTCTCGCGATGCTGAGTAATATATATCACACGGCGGGAGGGGGGAAATTCTCTGCCATTCCATAATTGTATGCCATTAAACGTGGATGCTGAGCGAGCAATTGACGAACGCTGATATGCAAATGATCCGCGATCCGACACGCAACAACGACAAGTAGAAAATCTCTTTGACTACTTATAATGATCTCTTTCATGACCATTTAATGCATCATTTAATAAATGCGATTACTCAGAATTGAGGGTAATTTAATTTAGTTCAATTTTGTTTAAAAATTAACTTATAATTTAGTTTAGACTTACAATTAGTTTAAAAGAGCGCGACTGTATTTTTTCAAAAATCGTTAAAGTTATCAGGATAAATCTCGATAAGAAATAAAAATTTTGTTTTTGTGGCTAAAAATTTCAGATCTTGCATTTTACAAGGAAATATAATTTGAAACAGATAAACTATAGTAAAGTTGCAAATTCAAGTTTCGGAGGCTGAATCGATCGTTTCCACCTCTAACGTCAAAGATACGATGTAATTTTATTACTGCAAATTTTTGTATTCTTTTGGTCTTCATACTTTGCTCCATCATAATTCTATCATAATATTTCTCCGTCATAAATCCATCATAATTATTAGCAATTAAAAGACTCGATCCATAAAAGATCCTACAGTCGTATTTTACGAATACAAAATTAGTGAATGTTGACCTTTTACGCTATGAAAAGATAGCTAGATTGCTAGATATAATGTCATATTTTGTTAAAAAGGCAAATTCATTGCATTTATTTCGTCTTAACGTCAAGCTTAAGCAATGCTTAAGCAATGCTTATTAAGCTTGACGTTAAGACGAAATAAATGCTTAAGCAATGCTTATTAAGCTTGACGTTAAGACGAAATAAATGGCTACGTAATTTTTTCCTCTATTTCTATTATAGCTAAAGCTAGCTATATAATATGTGGAAGGGGGCAAGCAATTACTGTTCTGGGTTAATTCCTTGAGATTTCTGATGTGTTTATAGGGCGTAGCATTAAGCAACGTACGGGCTCTCTTTCTCTCTCTTTCTCTGAAGGCAAAATAAAAGATTGGATGGGATATCAGGCCGATATTTCTAACCGATACATTTCCTCCATGCTTTGCAATCGAGAGCATGATTATCGCGCGGCGCACACTCGCCGTTTCTAAATGCCACATTTGTTTAGCGAGTAACAGGGCCGGTTTCACCAAGGCACTTTTGAATTCGGAAACAATATGTATTGTTACATAATAATAGAAGTAAAATAATACTCTCTCCGCATATGTATCAATATTTTAATATAACATAATAGATAATGACAGATATGATTTGCATATTCTGATATAATCCAATACGGTCTATGCCGATACCAGTTAAAACTGCACTCAATTGCACATGAAAGACGTGTATACTTCTACGCTGTTATTAAAATAATCTAATATCCATTATTTTGACGTCAAACAGAACGATTTAAACGGCACGTTAAATGAGATTTATGGCGTAACACAGAGCGCAATGTAATGTGAAAGTTATTTTATCGCGGTTATTTTATCTCTTGTACTTTATAATTAAATATCTGCAGGATCATTGCATGTTATATATATTTCAAACAAACGCATATCTATTTTAACACGGTGTTCTCCACTTGTAAGTCGCAGCTCCATTGGATCAAAATTGATCGAAGTGGCCTAAGCGGCCCTGTTCACGGATCACAGTGCCAGGCACACCATGCCAGCGGCACTAATCGCTTATCGCTCGGTGAAACCGCACCTGTGCGACCATGGCACAAACATTCGACGATCTTTCTTCTAACGAACTGTCCTCCACGTCGCGAGAAACGCGAAAGTCCGAAAACGCGAACGCGCGAGAGAACATCACCTGTGCGGGTGAAGAGGCATTGAAGTCACTACGCGGCGAGAATCGCACACGGTGGTCCAATCGCGCAGCAGATTTTCTCTTTTCTCCGTACTCCCCCGTTGTTTTTAACCAAAAATATGTATTCGATATGACGCTGTGCCCTACTTTACTTGATATCTGAAGGCTGTACATTCGAAGATGAAGACGAGACATTTAACGTTGAACAAGCGCGTCGAGAATATGAATGTACGGTCTGTATTACTGGCATGTCCGTTAAATATAATTACTCACACTGTTGAAAATAGTTTGATTTGGCTCTTGAAAAATTAATTTTCCTGCAGAGACGTAAGACGTGAAATTGACATACCGATATAAATAAATCTCTTGCTCTCGTTCTTAATTATTTGCGTTTTAAAATCATGATTGTGCAAGAAAAGAATCTGTTGTTTGATGGAATTTTTTTATAATTTTAAGATCTAGATATTCTTGCTCTTTCAATGTAATAACACAATTATATTAAATTATTCGATATAATAACAATTTAATTACACACGCAATAAACAAAGATATAACATTACGTATTTTAAACAATTAATTAAATAGTTACTTTTTTAATGTTTGCTTTTAAAATCTGTTTTTGGAAATCTGCTTCGGAATATTTTGTAAACCATTTTCAGGTTTTTAAAATGTTTACTAGATTTGCTAAAATATTTCTAGACAAAGCGTCTGTAATAATCAATGAATTAAAAAAAAAACGATCCTGCTGCATCGTGCAAATGTAGAAAAGACGCGATTAGAGCCCTCACCTGCCTCGCTCTCTCATCGGATCAACGCGATGACTCCCGGGCCGACGGCGCACCGCCTGACTGACATCCCGACCGACATCGGAGCGGCACGCGTGTACGCACTTTTTTAGCCGAGCAGCGATTCGCGGAAACTGCGTTTCAGGAGCCCGCGACGACGCGAACGTCCCGTCGCAATCGCACGCGCGATCCGCGTCGAGCGCGTGCGCGATAGATCCCCCTCCGCCGTTTAATCGACACCCGACTCCGATCGCTTTCCCTCCCCCTACGCCCCACGCGTGATCGAGCCCTTCCTTTCGTTTCTCCGCTGTCCGCCGTGCCACCTTTCCCGTCCTCGCAACTATCGTCGGTGCTCTTACGACCTTTCCAGGGAAGACATTGGGGTATATAATATAGGGGATATCATTGAGTGTGTGTGTGTGTGTGGTAAAAATGAAAACAGAGGATAGATGTGAAAACGGAAGTGAAAGCAGACGCAGAATGAAAATGATCTTCCGCATGTATATATATAAATAAAGTTGTATTATCATACTTGTACGGAATATACACGGACTGACCGCTTTGCTTGACAGGATTAGTGAATTAAATTAATGCATTTAGTGACAGTTTAAGTTTCGGCCTGATTCTCTGATCGGTCTAATTACGAGTCACAAAATTAGAAACGTTGATGGAAGTTCGACGGTTGCGTCGGCTGGGCCGTCGAATAAACCATCCCCGGTGGTTGCTGATGGGTCATCGCGTGGCTCTGGTGCTGATGGAACTCAGGAGCACCATGCGGCCCGTTCAACCTCACCCGTTTCGCGTTCTGCCCGTGATTGTGATCGCCATTACCTTGCTGCTGTTGGTTCTGCTGTTGCTGTTTCACGAATACTCGGATGAGCGACAAGGCGACGTTCAAAAAATCAGTTCAATCCTCAACTACCATATAGCGACGGAGCTTAGACAGCGGCAAAGTGGGCTTCACTCGCCTTGCCACTGCGGCGGTCATACACGGGGCCGTTTGAACAATCGAAATCATATATTTTCTTTTAATATAGAAGATATATAATTATAAATAGATACTTATTTGGATATTACAAACTATGTCTGTGTATTAAAGTGGTTATCTTATTATAGTAGTTGCGGCTTAAACCATATAAAGTATATCATAATAAATGCTCTCAATAGATCTCGGAGGTAATTACCGTTTGTTGCTGATTTTGCCTCGCTTTGTTTTCAGTCTTTTCTTCAGTATCATCATCCGTAAGAAATTCTCTCTTGGGATAAGGGATAGGGCACCCGGCAAATATGCTGAGATTTTCACGTTAAATTCAATTTAGTAAGATTATTAGGAAAAAATATATATATATAAATTATTGCGATGTGTAAAAATATAGAAATAGATTCATACTCCTGTGTTGGCAGTGGCTCCTCTTGGAAGTAGGCATCCTGCATAGAATGCTCTGATGTAATACGCTTGTTCGGATCCATCATCAGTAGTTTTTGTAACTAAAAACAGTAAGCACAATAAGAATCATCAGTTTGTCCGACATGCTACTAAATTCGTATATTCCTTTTTTTCATGCGACATACCAAATTAAATGCCTTGCTATCAGGTTTGATCTTATGCCGGTCCATATATTTAGTAAGTGAACAATTTGCATAACTAAAAGTAAAAGAATCAATATTTAAAGATTTCGAATAAAATGTCGATCAAGTTGTGTTTTAAGCTGACAAACTCACTTGGATCTTTTAAAATCTCTAAGTAATGTGGGATGCTCTGGCATCTTTTTGATATCCTCCCAATCTTTTTCCAATGGGAATCCCATCACATTGAATATCCTAAATAAAAGTTAGTTTACATTATTCTCCGTAGTATTCAAAGCAAATGTAAAATTGTGTTAAATTCTCACCTATCTAGCTGATCATGATGATATGGATTACTAGTTTTAATATCTTCTTGTCTACAATGAAATATAGGTTCGGATGTTAAAAGTTCCGCGAATATGCAGCCGATAGCCCATATATCTGCAGCAGACAGAATAAAATATTTAGTACAATTTTGTACAAGAATAATGTTTATTACTAGAAATGTGTGGTAAAATATAAATATAGACGGACCTATAGCTTTCGTGTAATGTCTGGCACCTAGAAGTAATTCCGGAGCTCTATACCAAAATGTAACTACAACGGGATCTAAATCTGCTAAAGGTTTGAGAGGAGCATTAAATAACCTAGCAAAGCCCATGTCGGCAATTTTCACACGTCCCCGCTCATTTCCTTCACCCATTACTAAAATATTTGCTGGTTTCTGAAATAAAGAAAAGTGACATCTTATTGCACGATCTGTAAATGTAATAAAAATGTAGTAGAAAGAAGGAAACGTCTAATAATGCCAACAACAATTACCAAATCTCTATGAAGTACCCAATTGGAATGTAAATAATGAATACCATCTAAAATTTGATATAATAAGGATTTGACCATGCCTTTTGGTACCATTACTGGTTTCTTATTAGCTTTCGCCGCTCTATGAAATTTTATTATATGCTGCAAGTAACATATTCAAGCATTATTATATAAGATATCTTAATGCCCAAAAATATTTTGTTTTTCAATTGGAATTATAAACATACCCATAGATCATGCTCAGCGAAGTCAAACAGCAACCAAACTTTACGGTCGTTATGAGAGAGAAAGACACGAATAAGGGTAATGACATTGACATGCTTTAGTTCCCTGAGTAACTGGAATAGAAGAAAATAAATCAAATTTCCCCGTTATACCTTGCAGATGAACGTTTCTCGCATCGTTTAAGAGCAATGTGGCAACTCACAGCAATTTCTCGACATGCAGACATCGAAAGTCCTGTACCCTCAATTTGCTTAAGGCCAAAGTCTTTTGTATCAGGCCGAGACTTTAGTTCGCTATCTGAAACCCTGTTCCCAACATTGAAAATCACAATGCAATTGATTTAACCAGTTCAGATATCCAAATTGGATTAATGTTAATTTCTACTAATGCGGATTAACTTTGATCTCGGTTTAACTTACCCAGACAACCAAGTCTGTCTGATATATCATATGATGTCGGCAGAACGTCAACAGAAGTATAACAAAGTCTGCTGATATAATCAGACAGCGGCAGAAATCGAACAGATCCTGTTGGAACCGTTCAGGCTCTGTGAGCTGTTCTCTGCTGCCTGATTATGTTAGCAGACTCTGCTGGCAGAACATAAACTGAATGCGGATACAATTCATGTCAGTCTGCCGATATGTCTGATCAAATCTATTATCAATGTGCCGACAAACTGCTATCATTTTGCTTACTGGGTTGATTTTTTTTCTAATTCTTACAACTAGAAAAAAGTAAGTAAAACCGAGATTAAAATTAACCTCCATTGGTAGAAATGGAATAATTGATATAGGCAGATTTATATAAAGAGGCAATAATCAGATATTGTTTAAATATTTCAAGAAAAAGATTATGGATGCGTCAAAACAATGTTGATTTACGTTTATGTGCTTGCGTTACCCATTTAAAACTTTAATGCAGCACATAAGTTGAAAATTAGCGATTGCATTGACGACAATCTTTATATTAGGCAAATGGGACGAGCTAAATCAAGAATCAGACAACCGCATTGAACGCTAAACGCAAGCTCGGGCAAGGTAAACGGTAAATATATATAAGATGCGTTCCATTTGGGCGCTCACGCGCTGTAAGCATCGCTCTATCTTCGTTTGATATTCGATGTGCAACGAAGATAGAATGATGCTTACACAGTGGCTTACAGCGCGTGAGCGCCCAAATGGAACGCACTCTATTCTCTCGCATTCGAGAAATCTTGAATAAAAGACGATCGATAAAGTAAGGACAGCGGGTGCTTTTACACGGAAGAAAATTCAACTCCAATGTAGATACGGAGGCGCTTCGGAGAACGCGAACCGATATCTCGTATTAATCTGAGGAAACCGCGCGATTGAACTATTAAACGGAAATCAATCGAGACGAATAGGATTAAGGAGGTTTCGCAGAGTGATCAAAAGTCAGGTTAGGGAGACTAACCCTTCTTTCCTACGGGCTTTGTATACGTGCCCGTAAGTACCCCTCCCGACCTTGCAACCCTCGAACTCGAACAGATCCTCGACCTTCGTGCGGTCTTTCTGCGTCTTCATCTTAAATTCATAATCCATCATGTTTAGCGTTATCAGAACAATTATCAACTATAAACCGACATTTTTTTATTACGCGTGTGCATACACACTACACACGAGCTCCGAGGGCACACTCTACTACACCCCACACTACCGCCTACCGCATACCGCACGCCGCACACTACGCACGTCAGAGACTTCGAACATGCTCCGAACAACTCCGACAGTCCGACGACGGCGACGACTCCGACGTCTCACTCCGAGACGGTGGGTGCCAGTGCCTGGATGCTACGTGCTACCACAACTGTGGTAGGTGGTGCTACGCTACTGGCGGGACAGCTCGTTCTTGCGCATGCGTATCGGAAACGCACAAAATAAAGTACAAAAGTCATATTATAAAACTCTGATTCTTTATTACGATTGGTTCTTTCCTTTAGTTCTCAGCTGGATCTAAGTGCAGAGAGCAATGAAGAATCGCTGAGCGCTTATCGAGCCGCTTTTCCTTTGCTAAACCCAGCCGAAGATCGTCGTCGCGATTGCAGACAGCCACTCGCAGCGACTCCGGTGCTTGGAGTTTTATGGAGGATTCACACCGCGTCCGATGTTCGACGTACGACGATCCGACATCCAATAGGAAATTTTTGTCTCTAATAATAAATTCTGTTATTGGATGTCGGATCGTCGTACGTCGAACATCGGACGCAGTGTGAATCCTCCATAATAATAAATTATGTTATGGAGGATTCACATTGCGTCCGATCACGTCCGATGTTCGACGTACGACGATCCGACATCCAATAACAGAATTTATTATTATATAGAGACAAAAATTTCCTATTGGATGTCGGATCGTCGTACGTCGAACATCGGACGCAGTGTGAATCCTCCATATTGAATGTCGGATCGTCGTACGTCGAACATTGGACGCAGTGTGAATCCTCCATAATAGACCAATCAGAAATTTTTATATCGAGACACGATAGTGCTTCAAGTATACGCCCCGTGTATCTTTACGCAAGCCGGAGAGTTATTGCGAGTACCCGGGATTATCGGATCTCAATAACGGCTCGAGTAGGCCTATATATATTATATAGTTTGAGTTTGAATTATAGAATAAAGGCTCAGTCACAATGAGAAAAATAAGGAATAAGATAAAGGAATAAGGAATAAAGGAATGTCGCATCTCACTTCTGCAGTACACGTACATTAAAGTGAAATACAACATGCCTTATTCCTTATTCCTTTATCTTATTCTATATTTTTCTCATTGTGACTGAGCCCTAAAAGTGTTTTTATTTTTTCTCTACGTGTCCTACAAGCGGCCGAGATACTGCAAACTTCGATTAAGAAATTAACTCTGTATCCGTTGGCGATGTGAACAATGCCCCATTCTTAATTGATCTTAAATATAAAATCGGACTATATGAATATTGCTTTAGAACCAGCAAATCCAAACTCGCGTGGATAGATTAAAAAAAAACGGAGCTACCAGCTGGCGCGATCATAATTAAGCGCAGAGAATTGTCTGCACCTGGTAGTTCTTATCCTGTATTACTCCAAATTAGATGTCGGGGAATATATATCGAGGGAAATATTATTATAATATATAATATAATATATTAATTAATATATTTAATATTACTCTTTTTTGTTGCACAAATTTTTCGGTTCAACTTTTTACTGAATCTTAGAATATGCATGGCAGTGGGGTTGCTAATTTTTTTGCAAATCTAAAATAAAAATTTAATAAATTAAAATGGCGGATTTAATTAATATAGCAGCCAAATTGGAAAGATATTAACTGTGGCTTATATTTATATGTAAAATTTTATATCTAAGGGTTTTTTAGGTTTCTGATTTTCAAAATATAAAATGGCGGATATCTAATATCGAGGAAATTTTTGCTACTTTTTAATGAAAAAGTCTCACTCTTTTCAGGAGTTTTAAATATAAATACTTCAAAAATATAAGTTAAAAATATAAATATTTTTCAAAATTATTACCAGAGAATCTTTTTGCAAAGTGTCAAATTCCGATTGTAATAAAATTTTATTTTAGAGGTGATATACATGAATTTTTAAAAATTATCAGTAGTAGGGCTAAAAACGGAAAAATAATTACATATTTATGTTATTCATGTACACATATAATTTTAAGTCTTAAAGGAACATAACGATACCAAATATGTTACACAAACCATATTTGAAATATGTAAAAACACAAAAAGAAACAGATGTTCTCATATAGGAACACTATATATGCAACAAAGAATTAAAATCAATTTTTACGTTTGCTTACTTTTTACTTTTTTTCATAAATATTCCTACCAATAGTTTTTTTCTTTTCTACCATTTTTCATTTCTTTTCTCTGAAGATTCTGTAATATATCTTACAATATATAAAATATATACATGATTGCTCTGGTGAAAAAATTTCTCAGAATTTTTCATATTATGAATTAGAATTATCATTAAAATTTTAAGACTTTCACAGAATGATCAGAATTTTTCAGAAAAACTCAAACAAAATAATAAAATATTTCAGAATTTTCCCGCCAACACATCTTTATAGAAATCATCTGAATAAATATGAGAAAATCTGCGCAATTTATCAGAAATTTTCATATACGCGGATACTAAAATATTCCGAAAACTCTCCAATTATTTCTAAAAATATTTCTCATAAATTAGAATTCTTAGAAAATTTCTGAGAAAATATGAGAAATTTTGTTCACCAAAGAGTGAGGCCTAATGGTGGCTGCTGGTGCTTGCTTTACTGCGCATGTCCTAGTATCTCCCAACGTTGCTCCGAAATATTCCGAATCAGCCAGCCGCCAGCCGCTCGTATCGCGCCGCAGTCCATCGCAGTTCGTCGTAATTGGACGTCGCATCAGTTGTTTGCGGTCGCTCGCTCTATCCTGATGTTGACTCATAGGCTCTCGAAGATGTGCGGTACGATATAAATTGCGCGTGCGAGCCCGTTGATTAAACATCGCGCATCGTTGCGCAATCCTGCGGTGAGCCCGGCGGCGCCATCCTCCAGCAGTCCTCATTCCGGTAGCCGCACACTGAATTTATGGCATCATCCGACTCAGCACAATTGAGCGACGAGTGAATTTGCATAACGAATCGATTCCGCGCTCGATGCTGCCTCAACTGCGAAGGCCACGTTAATTATCGCGACGATATCATCGTGCAGCGTGTGAGTTCCAATTCGATCGCGCGCATCGCGCGCACTCCGATTTTATCTCATTCCTCATTTCCATCTCGATGTAATTGAACTTATATCACGCTTTCAATATTTTCTCCAACATTTCGACGTTATTCTGTTGCGCGGCACGCATTTCGTATTTTTGTGATAATAATTAAATAAAATTCTCTGAAAAAGATTCTGCGAATTTTATACGTGTACAATATTTTTCAAGCCAATTATTTAATTACTTTTCAGTTTTAAAATCAGATATAGATTAGCGCCTTTTCAAAAGCTTTATCTGTATGATTTTTCTTACGTATCTCGTATTGTCTTATTTATATTATATCTCGTTCAGAGATATATACGCGCTCCAACAGTCTTGACCTTTATTATAATGCATTAATATAAAAGCCTTGTCTATTTTATCTTACATTACTCTGGTGAAAAAATTTCTTATATTTTCTCATACATTTTTTAAGAATTTCTTAGATACTTTCAGAAATAATTGGACAAGAATTTTTGAACTATTTCAATATCTATATGTGTAAAAATTTATGGGATTTTCTCATATTTATTCACATTTCTAAAAAAGTTTGTAGGCGGGAAAAATCTGAAATATTTTATTATTATTTTGTCTGAGTTTTTCTATAGAAAACGTTCTAGTTCGTATAGAAAATCTAAGAAAGTCTTAAAATTTTTATAAAAATTCTAATTAATAATATGAAAAGTTTTGAGATATCTTTCCACCAGGATATTCCGGATAAGAGGCGTTATTGCGTAGCGATCAATAATGCACCAACATATTTCTACAAATGAACAGAAAACTTACGGACGTGACGAAAGACACGTATATTTATCATAGACATAATACAGTGAATCGGCTTCCATATGTTGATTTAACCGTACTTTTCAATAGCATATATTAGATGAGCTTAAAAATTGCTATTATTAATGGTTGTGATTTAAGCTCGCAAGTATTCCGAGAGACAGTTTATAAGAAAAATAAACGATTAAGGGGGTATAATTTATAAGGTAGACGTTATCCTATCCTTTTTATGCTTCTTATACTGACGATTTGTAATTCAAGACTCGTCGCGCTATCATAATTACTTTGATAATTGTGCCGCGTGGAAGGAACGAGTGCCAGTTACTGCGCCGTTTAAGGCCACCCAAGTCATGAATTTTTCGCCGTTTTACATTTTCTTGTAAACGTAAAAGTTGGCTCCAAGTTTCCATCTTCATTACATAGAAGTAAAAAAAGAACATTCTTATATATTTACATATATGAAGTAATGTTGATTTGAATATATTCGTCTTGATTAAAGATTAATTTTTTCCGTGTGGAGCAAAAAGCGCGTCTTTTTTCAATGTTCATTGTTTTTTATCAGTTTATTTTATTTCAATAATTTTAAGTATATAAACACATTTTTCTATTTTTTTAGAGTTTGTGTTTTTTTCATGGAAAGTCACATATCGATTCAAGTTTGAATCCAAGTATTTATTATACAAAGAAACATACGAACATGCAATACACGGTATGCAAAGTTACAGTTGCATTTAAAATAGCTCTTCGGAATAATTTCTGTCGACAATAGACACTTGAGCACTCGCGTACTCGAAACGTGCTTTTCCAAAGTTCGATTACCAAACTAGTTTAGAGTCAAGTATAATAGACATATATTATGAAACTCTTCAGAATGGATTCCGATCGGAATTGTTCCGTTTTCCCTAGAAAACACAATACAATTCTAAGAAATAACTATGCATATTATTGCAATTACGATCGGAATCCATCCCGAAAAGTTCTATAAATACACGTATATCCTGTTCTTTTTAATTTCTGGATATTTAACGCTATACATCATTTCTCTCATTTTCGGAATATCAGAGCGATTCTCTTTTATTTAAGAGAAAAGAAAAAAGGAAGAGAAGACGAAGATTATCGATAAACGTGGAATCATGTGTTGCATGATTTAATATCTTTGGAAGATTGTCGCAGCTGCATGCAGAAAATGTGGATGATACACGTGTGTTGCATAAACTTCGCAGAAACGATTAATAATCAATGCTAATAGTCGATTACATTTTATGTAATCAAATATAAAAAGTCGTAAGAAATCTCGTAAGGAAAAAAAACCTGCAACCTGTCGCCAGCGGTCTCGTCGAGCGAAAATATCGCTTCGAGTAATAAGAAATGGAAATCGTTCTTTAACACCGAGAGCAAAATATCGACGCAATTTTTCCTGAACGAAAACAATTAGATGACTCGGTTACCGATTATCACGCTTTATATATATATTCACCAGAGTGTTATTGCTATACGCATGACCGCTATGTGTATGTTCTCGCTTTGATTTCTGATTTATGCAAGAGACAGCAGCGACTTAACGCGATCAGTTAACACACGCACTTCAGCTTTGCGAAATGTCTTCGTTTTCGGAGCGATACACGCATATAATTATACTACGTATTCATGACACTACATGCAAATGCTAATTTCATCTGTCAGAATCGGCTATCGCTAAATCGAAGCATCCCTGTTGCAGGCCGCCGTCGTCCGATCTGGTTCAGGAGTCTCCTCCCTACCAGAGCGTCTCGCTGATTAGCATAACAGACAGAGAGTACGTACAGAGTGGACATCCGGGAAGTGTGACCCCGAAGACCTAGTGATCGAATCCGACGACCAGGTTCTTTTTTTACCGCCTGGTGTTTTCCATCAGCCGCGCGAACGAGCAATCAATATGGATCGAGTGTACGTGGACAAAGAAACCGGCGAGGATCTGATTCATTCGGTTTACGATTGTGATATTTGCCGTTCAACCGATTCGACGACGATAAACGATGCGGAGACTGGGGAGCCAGAAGTCAGTCTCATGGATCACGACACGGTCACATGTCATCTCAAAAAAGTGCCATTTCAGGTAATTGAAGAACATTCGTTTCCTTCTCCAAAAAAACTCATTTTTGTAAATATTCCTGACTTGAAGCTTAGAATACTTTGTCTTGTATTTTTACTCTATCGCATGTATATACAAGGTGTAACAAAAAAGATGTCCGGTACTTTAAGGATAGGTAAGTCACAC
The DNA here is from genome assembly GCF_048541705.1 of Temnothorax americanus. Lineage (NCBI taxonomy): Eukaryota > Metazoa > Arthropoda > Insecta > Hymenoptera > Formicidae > Temnothorax > Temnothorax americanus. The sequence goes on from NW_027509807.1 coordinate 398,818, forward strand.
ATCAAAATGATGAAAAAAGTTCCTATCAACACAGATCCCCTAAAATGATCTTTACGGAGATTCCTGCCAAGTTATGGGCATTAAAACTTTTGACCTTAAATTTGTTGTTAAAATTATTAAATTAATACAAACAATGCAACGTAACTTCGAACATCTTTAATTTTTGTAATTGTTCTGACAACTTAAAACGATTCTGTTCAAAGGAGACGGTTTATTTCGATCTAACTGGCCATTTATTAATATAATACTTAAATACACAACGTTTCGACTATGGTTTATGGTTCTTATCAACCGTAAACTAACAATAATACAATAAACAAGTCATAAATTTAAAACGTGGCTAGTCTACGAAACATCCTCATCAGAAAAACTGATAATAAAAATTATCAGAGTTTTATTATCAGTTCTTCTAATAAAGATGTTTTGTAGAATAGCCACATTTTATGACTTAAAATTTATGACTTAATTTACTTGATAAGGACTACAAACCATGGTCGAAACGTTATGTATTTGAGTATTATATATATTATAATAAATAGCAGTTGTGGGCCGAATTAAACTGTCTCCTTTGTTAATTATTACCAGCGAAGAAAAAGTTTGCCTGTGGCGTATTCTGTTCGTTAATAAATCGAGTTTAAGTTGTAATGTCTGTAACATGGTAGGGGGTCATTTATAAACCTATGTTAATGGCAACTTTTTTCATCATTTTGATGTGTATTACTCTTGAAGCAGCGGACACCGTTTTATTGTTACACCTTATAGTTTATTGCCACTTTCCACTGGAAACATCCTATATGTATATATATGTAGATATAAATAATATTATAAAATTATCAAATAACGTTAACAAATTTGTTTGTAAGAGCCAGGCGCGGTAATTAGAGTGCGCTATATAATTTAAGCTGGTGCTAGACCATGCGCGATTCGTGGTTCGCGATTCGCGATTCGCCATTCGCGCCGATTCGCCAGCGGAGCGGTTTTTTGACGAAATCAATGAGATGAATTTCATCTCTTTGATTTCATCAAAAAACTGCTCCGCTGGCGAATCGGCGCGAATGGGCGAATCACGAATCGCGCATAGTCTAGCGCCAGCTTTATAATACTATATTACGCTGAGAATGGTCCAAAGAAAGGGTCGAAACGTACGCTAATCTTATTGGTCTAAAGTCTAGATTATAATAAATTACATAGCGCACTAATTATCGCGCCTGGCTTTTATTGCCAAATATGTTGTTTATTTAACTTTTATTTAATTTTATTTTTTATTTAAAAGAGCCTATATACATACACTGCCGTCGGAAAGTTCTCGGACACTTGCATGCTTTATTTAGCAGAATTGTATATACAGAGAATGTTTGTAAATATTGTTTTTTATAATGTATTTGTGAGTTATTTTTGTGCTCTTTTGCTCGTCATTTGCTATTCATGAAAGAGATACACCTGAGAAATTACATGGGCAATTAGTTTGAGTACACTTATATACAAAAATTTCTTATATTTACTTACTTGGATGAATAAATCGTCGTAAATAAAAGTTAATTAAGTTAATTTAAGAAGACACACTACAATTAAGAATCGCATACGAAAGAAATTTTTTTGAATAAGCTTGTGCCGCGTGTAGTCGCAATCACATCTAATCGCAATCTCAACTGATTGCCTATGTAATCACATTGTATATCTCTTCCGTGAATAGCAAATGATGAGCACAAAAAAGCACAAAAATAATAATTCACGAATACATTACAAAAAATAATGTTTATAAACATTTTGTATGTACAATTTTGCTAAATAAGGCCAAGTGTCTGGGAACTTTCCGACGGTAGTGTATTCCGACGGTAATAAGTTTTATATATATATATATATATATATATATATATATAATTTATTATTATAAAATTAATTTACCTAATGTACAAAATGAAATATAAGATACATACATTGTATAACACAATTATATGATTTGACTGTGAATTTGCGTTCAATGACTACTAAAATGAACAAATTATCTACAGATACCGAAAGAAGTGAAGGAAAAGACATCGAAAAAACGCCATCATATGGAGCTGGAGCCAGTTCCAGCGGGTGCTTCTTTTGGCCAGATAAATCCCATCTGTTTGTTTTTACCGGCAATCATCTACTTCCGCTGGTTCCTCGCTTTGTTGATGCTCTTCGAGGTATTATTAATATTAAAAATTTGAAAATTTTTTCGTAAAAACAACTGAAATTTGACACTTTATAACTGCTTTCATGCATTAAAGGTCGTTCTGCACGTGTGGGCACACCACAAGAACAAGAGCCTGAAAAATGCCAATGTGTACTTCCGTTCACCATTCCATGACATCTCTGCCGAGTTCTGCGCTCTCTGCCAGAACGAAACGTGCATGAATCGTGTCGGGAAGATGCACCAGATTCGAATGCACAAATTTCTGCGACAATGCAACTACATGAAGAGAGTTGTGACGTGACTCGAGCGAAGCAAGTGTATCTGGCGATATCCTAAGCGTCATGGAATTTTAAAATAATAACGATATTATAAATTTGTTACTTTACAAAAGTTGTTCTACATAAAATAACTATTATTTTATATACAACAGTTATATGTAACTTGTTACATATATTATATATATTATGGCTGTTATATTTTTATTCTTCTTTGGTGATATTTGGCGAGCGATTAAAATCTATTTTCATGTTAAGTTTTGTATCCCCCATATAACGTATAAAACTTAAGACATACGCATGTACTTATTTCTAAGAGTTGCAAGGTTGCAAGTTTTTTAGGAATTGAGAATGTTATAACATACCAAATATGAAGAAAAACAATTTTATATTGTCCCTTTTTGTATTACAGTCTTGTAAAAAGGTTTTCATTAAAATTTTTTTAGTCAGGATTCACAAATATAAAATAAATGATTATGTAAAGCTTCTGCTTTCTTCCTGCAACCAGACCAAATTACAATGCTAAACGGAGAATTATATTAACTTTTGCCTCTTACAATATATATTGAAATAAATTCGGTTATATGTATCTTTACTCACACATGTTCGATAGCATAGATAAAATACACCTTTGCGTCCGCTGATTTATTTCGATTATGAAAATTTATTCTGATAAGAATTAAAACTGAGCGTTCAACTAACAAGATCGGATTAAATGCGTTAATTCAATTGATTCCATTATCGTAACGCTAGAATTTCTCTGGCCGCAATTTTGCAAATTGCGTTAAAATCTGTAGCGACATGAAGTCTCCAAAAACGGCATCTGTGCCAAATCAGTGCAGAATAATTCGGACTTTGTATTCCATGAAAGATACGAGCTACGGCACGACCTGTGAACTTGGTATCCCTATAATGTGTTATCAAACTGCGGACATCATTTGCAATCTGTTGCTCGTTCATCAGTTTGTTCTGTAAAAAGGTAAAACGATAAATGTATCTTCAATTTTAATTGTTTCTACATCGAAAATTGTTAACTGATTTTACGATTGAAAAACATACTTGAAAATTGATATCGAGATTATTTAAAGAATCCGATTGGAAGTATTCTCTGATAGTGTCTTTGAGCTCCTCCGATCTCTTCGTAATATCGTCGTCCAAGACCGAGCAATGTTTGATTGACGACACACTGATTTTATCGAGCGCAGAGGATATAAGCTCGAGTTGCTGCAAACACGAAGATTCCTGAGATTGAGTGCGTGCGATCAATGCATCGAGTGCCTCATCTAGTTCGACGTCTGTGAGATCGCCCGGTGCTTTCACTCGTAAACCGAGTTTATCGTATTTTACAGATATAGCCGAACGTTTCATCTTCCCAACAGCTGCAAAACACATTCATGTAATATTTCATATATAAATACGTTCCAAAAAAGGTGGAAATTTTTCTCTAAAGTAAAAAGAATGTAGGACTCTTACCTCCTGTCTTCCATTCTAAACTCTTGAGATGACTTTTTACTACGCCGCTGTCCCATCCGATAGCTGATGCAACGTCAATCACCGGGAATTCTATGATATTGCTCTTTTCATGTGAAATACCGTTTTTCGTGTCCAGTGCTATTGCCATCGCGAGCGGTGGAGACTAAAATCAAAATCGTTTCCAATATTTTTTATTTTTATATTAGGTATTCTTTTTTCATAATAAAATCTTTTTACTAATCTTCTATATTGTGCTGCTTTTAGAAGAGTATTTTCTGTAGAATTTAGAGAAAAATCACACAAATCACTATCATTAATGTTATTAACATTACTATTTCGAAAAAGATCTTACAGATTGCGCGGCTTGTTTGAGAGCTTGTGGTCCTTTGTAACTTGAAACCCGCGCTCGAATGTACACGGATGATAGCACGGTAACGAATTTTTTGGGGTGTAGTTCGAGATAGCACAACAATGTCGAAATCGTTTCCTGCGTGATGTCAAGGGCTTGAACAGTTTCGTCAATCGGAAGAGCAACTTCGTGACCGGGACATCTTTGGCCAGAACTTTTCTCGTTGATTTTTGCACAAGAACAAGGAATGAAAATTCTTTGAAGTAAATGTCTAATCGTATGCCTGTCGACACCATTCGCGTGTATGTGTCTACGCAACTCCCATTTATCGCTGTCTTGCTGTTTAAAAAACAATGAATTAGATTAATAAAAGGAAATGAGTGAGAAATAGAGTTTCTCGTAGAGTAATCTTAGATACGATACCGTAGGATTCAAGAACAAATGACAATGTGCTGCGATATTGTCTCTTCCAGCACGGCCGACCTCTTGTACATATCCTTCGAAGGTGCCAGGCATATTGTAATGAATAACGGCTCGTATGTCCGGTTTATTGATGCCCATCCCGAATGCGATAGTGGCAACCACAATTTTAATTTTCCCGTTCATAAATTCATTTTGCACAATTTTGCGCCTGTGAGGTGTCATACCGGCGTGGTAGGCCTCAGCTATTGTGGATATCTTCACGTTCGGTTTCTCAGGATTCCGCGGATCCTGTCAATAAATATAGATATTTAATAGAAATCTATCTCCTATATTCAACAGAAATTGTACTTAAGTTCTTTTTACGCGAGTGATGTAAAAAACCTAATTTATCTCATCTTATGTGCAAAAATGTTTATGTTCCTTGCTCCTACTATTATAATACGGTACGATTGCAGTGAAAGACTAGAGGTTTTAATATTTACCTGCAGCGATACTCTTAACAATCCTGCGATTCTTGCACACTCCTCCCTACGGATGCAGTAAACTATTACAGAATCACATTCGCGGAACCTCTCGCTTTTCAACAACGCGATCAGAGCTTGGTCCTTGTTCTCGTCCTTGGATACCGTTAGGACGAGATTCCTTGGCAAGGGCATGTCCGATATGACGCCAGCCATGCCGTCGTGTATGTCTAGATGCCTTATTATACTTTCCGCTGTCGCTTTTGTAGCAGTCGCTGTGAGTCCCAACAGCGTTTTCACCTTTAATTTTTCCTTGAGCACCCGGCAAACCATTAGATAGGAAGGTCGGAAGTTGTGCGACCACTGGGAGATGCAGTGGGCCTCATCAATGCAGACAAACGCGATTGGCGGTAGCTGCCTGAGAAGAACGCCGAAACCGGTAGATTTCTCGCCGGCTACCACCGCTTCTGGTGATACTAGGAGGATATTTACTTTGCCATCCTTCACCGATTGCATCACCTGTTCCATTACTTTCGGCGTCTGGCTGGTATGCAGGCACGCAGCGGACAGAAACTGAGGTACGCCCGTCACTTGGTCGTCCATCAGGGACACTAAAGGCGAAATTACTAGAGTGATACAACCAGAACGTCGAGCGTACAAATACGCCGGTAATTGATAACACAGAGACTTCCCAGAGCCAGTCGATAGCGTCACCAGGGTAGATTGGCCAGACAGGATTCTCATCACTGCTTTTTCTTGGCCAGCTCTGAAGCTTTCGTGACCAAACATGCGTAACGCCTCGAAGATTTCCATGGGAGTTTCGATTAGACTACCATCTTCATTCGCAGCGTACAACGGATCAATCGCTTCCATTTGAGGCGGCAATAATCTGGACACCAATTCCTGTGGCACTTTGTGCCCTACAGTTAATGTATCATCACTCTTCTCATCGAAATCCGCAAAGTCATCGCTGAGTAATTTCGTCATGTCTTCTTCATCCTGCAAAGTCTTCGTGGTAGAATAGGATGGTCTCTCGGGAAGTCGCTCAATTTTGTGACTGTGAGCGACAATGGCATTCTCATTCGCCATCTTTTCGGCTTCCTCCAGAGTCGGAAAGTTCGACGAGTCGTCGACTTCTTCCAAAGGTATAAGATCGTCGCCCCTGGAAGCTGGACAGTTCCTAGCAAAATGCCCGGACTCGCCACATTTGAAGCACGTCGTGCCATTTTTATCAATCAAGTCGGCCGCGTCCAGATTGCTCTCACTAGATGCCAACTCTTTCTTCCTCTGTTTCCACTGATTCCTCTTATGTTTGGCCAAATTAAAGCTCTTCTTACCGCGCACAAATACTTTTTTCTTCAAATTTATCCTGACGAAATTATCGTTCATCGTCCCGGCAGCCATTTTCTTCTCCAGCTTCTTCTTTGCGGTCAATTTACATTTGTCATTATCATTGTCTCTCTCAATTTCGTTTTTACTACACTTATCTCTATGCAATAAATTAAAACTCCTATCGGCATAGGAAGTCAGCTTAAATGAATCGCTATCGATGTCATTAGATCCAGTGATTGTAGAATCGGAATCGATACGAATACATCGTCGTTTTGCGGGACAACCGTCTTCATCGCTCAGTCGTTTTTTGAAGTTTCTGATGCGTTTATTATTCTTGTGCTCTTCCTCAGACTCACTATTACATATGAAATCTTCTTCATCAGAAAGAGAGACCTGGAGCGACGAGGCGGAATGCACAGTGGGCGCCAAGTTCTTCGGAGAATAAATGCTAGATTCCATGGACTCTATTCCAGAATCACTAGTGCCCGACAGCCTCTGAGGGTTGATCGTCATCACTTCCAAATTACTGTCTCTCGCGCATCGATCCAGCCAGCCTGGATTCAAATTACGGCTTACGCTAGTCACATGGCCGTCGGCCAGTTGTTGGACAGCATTAATGGAGTGTGGCACAACCGGCTTGTTTTTCTCAAATGTCACCTTCATTGATTCGCCAAATATAGGCTTTGTCTCATCACCCACCACATCAAAGCCATCCTTGCTGTCTGCATCCAACCGGTCGACGCTCGACCTGCTTAGAATACTATTCTCGGATTTGTTCCTTATTTTGGCCGATGACAACGATTTTCTCGGGTTTCGCTTACTAAACGTCGAACTCTCAAACTTGTTCCTGGATAGTTGGAAGGAGGAGGATCTACCAATCAGCAGGGCTGGCTTCTTCTTCGACGCCTGTTCTTTATTCTTGCTCAGATGGCTGCCCCAGGCTCCTTCAATGTTCATTGAATTCAGCTGGTTGAAGGAACCTTCAATTTCTGTCAAACATTTGCTATCGTGAGGATCTATGTTCTCTGTGTCTTTTGTGGCTTTTTCTGGGCTCAGATTCTTCTGATTGGTTCCCAGCTTTCGAGGTGATTTATTCGTGATATTGTCTTGCATATCATCGCAGAAAGTAATGTCCGTAAGAGTTTCTTCGAGCGCCCGTGTTTTCAGTTTCCAATACATCTTGTACGCCTCCTTGATAGATACATCTGCTACTTTTATATCGTTCTAGAATTTACAGAAAAGTGAGATGGTAGATATAACCGCAACGCTGTGATATGTGTATACACATTGCACGATAATGCGATATCGATAATTTTCATTGATGATGTAACAAACATATGTAAAGACCCTAGATACTCGACAGTCGTAATTTTTTCATTTATATCTCCTTAAAACTAAACGCAATTATACAATTCTGAGTTTGATCTGTCTAATGTAAAGCTTGTGCAAATATAAATACGAAAACATCAGACAGCTGCACTTAAATATCAAACAGCTGTACCGATTATGACAGAAACGTGAGCTAGCACGAGAGGGGCAACGTACCTTGTTAGGTTTGCGTCCGTATTTTTCCATAAAATCGCTCTCCCATTGTTTCACACGCAGCTTATTCTTCAAGTATCTAGTTTTAAAAATGGGATCCTCGAAGAGCTCCATGTTATCGAAAATACAAAATTTAAACGAACACGTACCGCGTTCGATCAGGCACGTATTCGAGGTTAGATTGACCTGCCTGCTGATCTCTCCCGCGTAAATAGTTGACGGGTGAATGCACCGTATAAAGGCCAAAGGGCCGTACACACTGCACACGGAATAGTATAACCAGTAAAAATAAAGCGATAAGTGAACCAACCAATCGCAGCCGAGAATTTAAAAATGGTGATCTGGCGTTTTCGATAATTTTTGTTTGCGATTGGTCAATTCGCTTGCTGCTTTAAATCTTATTGGTTACACATTTCCGTGTGTGATTGCAGAAATATTTAAACACCTGCTGCAGGTAGAATTTTCATCATACGGTTGCATGTGATTATCCGAAATATAATATAAACTTTTCGGTAATTCCTAGTAAAAAAATTTCTCGTATTTTCTCAGAAATTTCTTAAGAATTTTTAATATTTTACATAAAAAATTATGAAAAAAATATTCTGAAAAAATTTCTCAGATACTTTCAGAAGTAATTGGATAAGGATTTTTTGAATATTTCAGTATCTGTATACATGAAAATTTCTGATAAATTACGCCGATTTTCTCTTATTCAGATTTCTACAAAGATGTATTGGCGAGAAAAATCTGAAATATTTTATTATTATTTTGTCTGTTTTTCTGAAAAACGTACGTTTCTATTCATATAAAAAATCTGAGAAAATCTTAAAATTCGGAGAAAATCCTAAACTTTTCATAGAAATCCTGATTAATAATCTGAAAAATTCTGAGACATTTCTCCAACAGGGAGATTTTTCGCGGAAATGTCACTTTCCAAAAATAAGCAAATTTGTGCGGCTACATTCTATTGAATTCAGTCATTCGAGCTTTTCGTTACGAAAGAAATCAAAAGTATCGAATTCTCGATATACCGCACAATTCGCGTCACCTGTTTGGGGTTGAAGGCGCGGGCGCGGGTTGCAAGAGCAGGCACGCGCGTCCGGTGGCGCCGCCGGTGGCGCGACGGCGCACCTCAGTGGCAGGCAAGATGGCCGAACGGTGGTGACGGGTCGTGGTATGCACCGCTGGTGGATTCGCGATCACGGCGCAGCGCGGATGGCCTAGCGATGGCCGAGTACAACATCGACATCGGCAAGCTCCCGGAGGACGTGCGGGAGAAGCTCGCCGAGTTAGATCTCGAGCTGTCTGAAGGTGGGTGACCGTTTTTTCTTTCGACTTCGTCGAACGCAGTGCCGATCGTCCGCCGCCCCTCGCGGCGAACTTCGTTCTCCATGTCTCGGTCTCTCTCTCTCTTTCTTTCTCTTTCTCTTTCTCTTTCTCGCTGTCGCGTTCGCTCTTTTCGTATCTCTCTCTCGCTCTTTCTGACTCACCCCGTGCTACACCGAGATAGAATCCCCTAGAAGCCCCCGTTTGTTGATAAAATCGATAACACCTTACGGCCGTTGCCATCTCCGTTCCCTCTGCAAGAAGTCAGAAACCCTTGCTGTTTTTTTTTTTTCAGGTATACTCCGCAATTCGCGATGTCGTTCTCTTAAATCGAATAATAGACAAGCGTTATTTAAATTTGTTAAATAACTAATGCCGAGAGAACAGGCGGCCGAAAATGAGAGGTGAGGGGCTAAGGGAGTAAAATTTCAAAGTTTGTCTGTTGTGACAAACGGTGCGCGCCGATGAGTAGTATAATCTGTTACGCGAAACGGAGTACTCTCATTTACGTTCCACGTTTTCCCACTTCTAAAAATTACAATGGCCGTCCATCCCTCTCAATTAACAGAAATCCCTTTACCCTTTGTCATGCACGTTCGGCATTATGATTTTAGTCGCTCACTTTATTCGCGGACATTGTCTCGCAGTACGCATCGACAACGTTACGTATTATCACTTGGCTTGGCTCTTCCGAATTAAAGGGGTGCCGATCAAGATTATCGAACGATTCATTTTTGGATACGAAGGATATGAAGCCGGATGACGGAGCAAAATTTTTGTCCACTACTGTTTAATGCTCGATAAAATTTTCATTCCAAGGAATTAAAGGCAATTTCTCGGACTCGTGCGGATTCTTCGATTGCGAATATTTTTGCATTTTTATTCGATAAATGTTATGTGTTTAGGTACAGTTTCTTCATTCGACAATTTTAACTCGCATCGATACCCAGACAGTACGTCCAAAATCGGGGACATAAGACGTCTTAAAGACATCTTTAGAACATCTTTAAGACGTCTTATGTCTTGATTTCGGACATGGTGCTGTCTGCGTATGAACGTTTCGTCGCGTCATGTCGCAAAATAATTGCGTTGGTTCCCACATTGCGTTACAAAATTACACCGCGGCCCCAATGTTGCAGGTGTCCAAGGCTTTTCTTCCCGTAAGTAAGCGAGCGAGCTGTAACTCACTCTCGAGAATGCGGCTATTTGCATTCGTAGTTAGAACTGTTGTAAAGAGGAAGCGACCGGTTTCTTCCTCCGTCGCGTCCCCCTCTAAATGGTATAGGTGTCCCTCGGAAAATTTTGTTGTTTGCAGATTACGTCAATTTGATGACGTAACGAATAATTGGAGGGGCCAGTCGTGTATTAGTAAGAAAATGTCGGGTGTCCTGTAGTCTTGTACGTCTCATTATGTATATTATCAATTATGCGCAAATTAATTAGATTAGATCTGTAGGAACTTGGGATTATTAGCAGAGCGCCAATTTGGCAATTAACCAATTAGACATACTTATACTCTCTTTTTTTTCTCACCCTCTCTTTATAGAAAACGCCCGAGTCGAGAGATTCGACGTTTTATTCGCATAGAAAAAAAAGTGTCAAATCGAAACTTGCATACTCAAGTTAACGTGCTCATTGTTTTGTTCCGTACATACGCAACAATCTATAATTTTTTTATAAGAACCAACTTTTTATTATTAAACTTTTTTTTAGTTGAACTATGTAAAATTACTTTTTTCAAGCAAGTTTCTTCATTTTCTTCGTTTAATACACAATATAATCTCATTTCAAAATTTCCACGTTGAAACTAAAGATATTTTCAAATCAAGAATGTTCTTTTCTTCTCACTGACACAATGAGAGAAAAGTGGTATTTGGCGACTATAATTTATAGTAATATATAATTATGGTTGGAATTCTTATTTTTATAATTATTATTACCATAATATTAGTAAATATAACCTTATATGCATAGATCTTTCAATTATGGTTATTTTCATCACATAGTATATTTATAGACTTAAGCCCGATTTTCACTATCGGTCAAGTCACGGTCCGATCACGGTCCAGTCAAAAATCGTTGCCATTCAATGCTTTTTCGAGTTTGCATTCACACTGCCGGTCACGGTCGATCGTCGGTCGGCAGTGTGAATGCAAACTCGAAAAAGCATTGAATTTAATGGCAACGATTTTTGACCGGACTGTGACTTGACCAATAGTGAGAATCGGGCTTAATTACTATACATAAATCACAGGTATACTGTTGAATGAATGCATGTTAAGGCTATGACAACAATAATGTAGTGTTGAGCCAGCTATAATTCGTATATTAAAATAACTATAAAAATGTATAGTCGACACCGAAAATAATTAAAATTATAGTGAAATTGTGATAACTGCAACTATTTTTTTCTCTCAGTGAGTGCGCGGTGATCACATGCTGAGAATGTTTGATTCTTTGAACTCCTTATTCCGCGATTATCGATAGACGCAACTCCGATAGACGATGGATCCTCGAATCTTCTCTTTGCGATACCTACGAACGAATGTCAATTAATCATTAATTAAGGTCATCACGGCCTTGCGAGCCTTGAGCCGCGTCACTCGTGAGGCAAAGACAAGCTCGGTCTCGAGCTCGGTTGTTGAACGGAGACGAGGAGAATGCAATTTCTTGGTCAACTGCTTGACCAAGCTAGCACGTGTCACGGGTGTAACGTAAGCGGCTTACGTTGTCCATGCAGCTGTAAATAAGACTTAAAAGTTTACGCCAGCGTGGCGTCGTGCATCCGCATTAATAAAGAAGAAACGACTCCATCGTGCGCGTTACCCCCCCCCCCCCCACACACACACACACACACACGCAGGCTCAACTTCGCTATGCTCTTCATTATAGCATTTTGCGCGTGCTTCTTATTCTGCAATATGTTATGTGTTTGGTACTTATATTTATCTATCGATGAGACTGCTCTTTTAACAAAAAAAGACACGTACCAATTACACAATGTCTCAGACGTAATAATAATAAACGAAAAATAATTGTAACTTGTTATAGCTTTCGAGATCGCAGCTTTTTATTGATGAATAAGTATAAGTACTCGTGGCGCGTATAAAAAGTATCGTGGAATCCGGGTCTTTATATTCTCTATTCCAAGAAAATGATTAATTCGTTTCGAAAGTATGTAACCCACAAATAATATACAATGAAACGAAACATAAGAATGCACGCCTTGCATTCTTGATATTTAAAACAAGCGTGAAAGCGAAAGGCGGACACTCTTGCAGATAATTTGATTTATTATTTTATAAATAGCATTAAAAAACATTAAACACTTTTGCATTAAATGTCGCAGTTTAATTTAGAATAAACGTGACGTAACATATTTATTTTAAAATTTAGTATATAATAATGAGATTAAACCTTTGCTCGTATTCTCTTCAACAATTGATTGTATTAGATTCTCTCTATTATATTTTGACGAATATTTTTCTTTATTATTGAAATGTATTTCTGAAAATAAATGTAATATTTTTCGGGTTCTCCGGCGAACACCGATAAATTAGGTCATACGGAGCGGTTTAACAAGCGTCGTTTCTGTCGTGGTATAATTTCTTTAACTGGATTTATCGCTGCGACGTGTTATTAAGTCACTGGTTCTCGATGCAGAAACACGAGCGCACGGTGCACCTAGTAAAATAATAGAAAGCGATCTTAACCCACAATCTCATAATTGCCGTGTTATTAGACCAATTAGAAACGACGCGTATTCATCTCGGCGATCTTGATGCGCATCGCAATGTTGCTTAATCCCAAAGATTATCGTTAATTTTGTACAAATACATCCATTGAAACCGATAGAAAGCGTATCTTATAATTCTTTTACGATCGAGCTCTGGCATTTTTTATTGTTCCTTGCTTCTCTATTTTTCACCACTTCTCTCGCTCTACCGCCACTTCACAATCGTGACCTCACGATAGTGTGCAAATATATCAACGTATATAAAACTTATCTCTCGTTTTTTTTCTGCCTTGATACTGTTTAAAGCGTCAGTTTTACTCCGAAAATCAGCAAGAGACTCTGGAATATGTGCGACGGAACGAAATCGTCATGAACACTCGATTAATCTTTGCGATATTTTTTACCGAACGTTTTGCTCTTCCGGTGGACAGTATATAGGAATGGAAGGAGAACAGGGTTGATTAGCCGCAACTTTGTCGCACGCGACGCAGGTGCAGCAGCAGCAGCAGCAGCAGCATCACACCGGACGCCTCTTCGTGGAGAACAACAATCTTTGTAAGATCAAGGTCGCCGGTTTCGTAGGTAAACGTCCTCGAGTCGCCTTGAGAGCCAGTGTGCCCCGTAGACACTCCTCGGCGCTTATCGGCTATTATATAGTGTCCCTCCTCCGCACCATTCTGACAATATACCTATATATGGTTTAATGATCCACGTTATGCCACACGGCACCCAGAATCGGTGATATCAAATGTCCTCGGTACGTGAAATTATGACCCTCCACGGAGGATTCATGGTGCTTAGAATTCTGATTGTCGAGAGAGACACATATCATATATCGATAGAGAAGCATCTCGTAAAACTCTTTATGTAAGCGAAGATATACAAGTTGGTGAGCGCAGATATCTTCGTGCAATGTCAATCAAACGATTCAAAGTATAGCATAGTCTTCAATGTTTATAGCATTCACACATAGAGCATTGATTCAAAAAGTATATGACGGTCAATTGCTTCGAATGATACTCAGGTCTTCCTTAATCAATGTGCAAATGTTGATTGTTTAATTGTACACTGTTAAATATTAATGGATGAAATGTAAACCAATACTTTAGGTTAAATAACATTTTTTTTTATTAAATAAATGAAAAGGGCACAGAGCCATAACAAGATGTTAGTGTCGTAATATTTAATTAAGTCAAATTGACAACTTAAATGTTTCGGCCTGACATTAGGCCATTCTCAGTGCGCAATAAATTAAACAAATTACATCAATAAATAAAAATTAAAGCTGCAGCACATGCATTATCGTATAATTTTTTATCGGAACATTTTATTATTTTTAACTACTGTGTGTCGACATTTATTATTTTAACACAAAACAGTATTATTTTAACGCCATTAGTTTAGTTAAATTAACATTTAGTTAAATTAACGACATATTGAGTAGGAGCACTGGCGACTTATAAAAGGAATAGTTAAAAAATGAGTAAAATTAAGTATAATTTGACACTAAGAATTTAACAGTGTACACAGAAAAAAATAAGTGTTAAATCAACACTTGTATATGTATAGTACTCGTATATACGTAACAATCCATAATCTTGAAATGAGATTATATTGCATTAAACGAAGAAAACTTGCTTGAATGAAGAATGAAGTCATTTATATGGTTAAACAAAGTTTTAAAAGTAGTTCAACCAAGAAAAAAAAGTTGAAATGAAAAGTAAAGTTCTTATATATAAGAAAATTATAGATTGTTGCGTATACACGAGTATAAGTTTTATTAAATTTAATTTGACACTTTTTTTCTGTGTACAGAACGTCTTATACTTGCGATCTCAATTTTAATGACGGCTTTAATCACAATATTACTGCTCGATTAACTTATTACTTATAAAATATATAATTGATCACACTTTTTTCGTAATACATTAGATTTTATTGTAAAATGTGGAATCTACGGTTCTGGAGGATAGATAAGACGAGAAAGTTTGAAAAGTATGACCGTGCAACCATTCCGTACGGCCCACTCGTTCGTAATCGCAAGCGAAGCCGAAGCATTTGACTTTACAAGACGATTGAGCGTAGGCGTGTCTCGAATCTTATTCGTAAAAAGAGCCGCCATTGCCGGCGTACGTTGGTACTCAAGAATTGAAGAGCAGTATTCGATTCATAAAAATAAAGTATTTACTGCTAAACAATGCTTTAGCTAATGCTAATTTGCACGAAATGACTCCAGATGCATTCTTCGCGAAACCCGTCAGGTGGTTACAGCCGGCACGAAATGCGCAAGTTTCTTTGTACGTAACCAGGTCCGTCAAAATGAGACGGAAGCGAAGATTCGTGGGATCGATAGCTCGCGAATGAAATAAGAGAAAAAAATTGCAATTTATCGATAATTATTTATCAATATTTTTGCGCGCTATATCGTGCGGCTTTTAACACCGCGGACTGTAACAATCCCGCGAGGGGCCGAAACTCCGGTCGACCCTCGTAATCCCACCTTAAGAATCTCTCGTGGAAGGAGGCAGGGAAGAGGGAGAGGCGGCGGAGAGTCGAGATCTCCGAGTGCCGGTGGAGCTCTCGGGCAGCGCGCAAGCGAGAGCGAGAGGCCGCGTCAGCGCGGCGAAGGGTGCCGAGCGAGATGGGGCGAGGGAGAGTGGGATGCTGCGAGCGAAGAAGGCAGGCGAGAGTGGACGGACGGCATGCCACCACCACTCCGCTTCTCTCTCTCTCGCTCCCTCTCACCTCTTCTTCGTTCGCTCGTACCTCGCGCTCGCTCAATCCTCTCACCTACTCTTCCGTCTAGCGACTTTTACACGCGCGAGCCGGCTTCCCACCCGTAGGGTTTCTCTCTCTCTCTCTCTCTCTCTCTCTCTCTCTCTCTCTCTTTCTCTCTCTCTCTCTCTCTCTCTCTCTCTCTCTCTCTCTCTTTCTTCTGTCTCCTTCTCTCTAAGCTCTCCCCGCGCGCAAGAGAATCGCCGTGAGTCGTGGAGAGTGCGCGAAATGCCAGTGATTCGACGCGACTTGGAGTATACGCGCCTCGACGGCGAGACGAAGCGGACGCCGCGCGAATTCGAACGCGCGGACGCGCGTCGAGCCGCCACGCGATTCCGAAGCGTGCTCGGTTTGTGCTTGAGTTCTTTCTTTTGAAGAAAGAATTTCATTTCGGCGAAGCGATCGCGTGGATGCAACGCATCAAGTTGGTTTACGTGCGAGTAAATTATTTCGCGTGCTCGCGGCACGAGTAAGAGGTTTTCGCTTGCCGATTGAAAGCGAGTAGAGAGGTGTATGTGTCCGCGAGTTGGTCCACGGCGGGGTAAGGATAGTGATTTTAAACGACCGCCAGAGATTTATGAGTGTCTGAACGGAATGTTCCATTCCCGGCAAGTGTTAACCATTTCAGTAAATATTTGTCAGAATTTTATGGGAATCTTGTGGTGTTAAGTGTATTTTTAGTGTGTAAACAACGAATCACACATATTTAAGCAGTGAAAAACAGTGTATTTTCCTAATACGTATTGCCAAATATAAATTTAATTCGTCTACTGGACGTGACTCTTTTAATATAGCTTCCTGACTAAGCAGAAAATAAAATTAAATTTAATAAAAGTTTCCTTACACGAAACATGGATTCCACGTAGAGAATCGCACTCAGATTATCGAGAGATCGCGTGGAGAACGGCAGAGGAGGAGAGGAAAGGGGTAAGAGACAAACGCCGTAATCGTCCGAGGGCGGAGAAAGTATCTGACGAAGTTTCAAGGTGCTTTCGTGGCAGTTAAATCAGTGAGCGAGATATTCGAAGGAAACCAGTTGATGAGATAAGAATCGATTAACGACGAAGTAATAGTGTGATCTAAGAGGAAAAATGTTTAAGCAGTTTGCCGATAAATGATCATCGATGTTATGAGTGGGACGCGAGTATAGATAGATATGTCAATTGCAAAAATATATCGAATGTCGCCTTAACAATCTGGAGTTAGCATCAGCTCGAGAGAATTATTTAAATCCAACACAATAATTATAATAAGCAAAAATAGTGATCGTCGGACAAGTCTTATTTGTGTGTGAGACTAAATCACTTTCTCGATACCGAGTGCATTGACTTCAAAGACGCTCGTGCAATTCGCGCTGAATCTTTTCGTATAGAATGATCATTCCGTTCGAACCGAGGGCACGGAAGAAAAGGGAAGAGGAGGGCAATGAGGAAGAGGGAGAAGGAGCGGCGGTGGTGGCGGCGCAGCAGCACGGCGTCGAAAAAGGAAAGCCACGCTGATCATCCACGACTGGAAGACCTCGGCGTTGCACCTTAGCGGACCTTAGCGCAACGGAGAAAGAGGGAAAGGGAGAGGAAGGACGAAGAGGAGGATACGGATAGCGAAAAGGGCAAGGAGGGCAAGAAGAAAAGAGAAACAAAGAGTAAAGGGACTGAGAAAGAGAAGCAGAGAAAGGAAGCAACGAAGAAGGAGAAAGGAATCCATAAATTCACTTTTGTTTCCACAAAATGCTCCCTTTCGCAAAACCAGGATTACCGAGATTCTTATTGACTTTGCAAACTTCTCCGTAAATTCTCGATTGTAGACGCAGGATACTTTTACACTTATAACTCCTTTATACCTCTTATATAGACCTTTGTGATTCGCGATTGCATTCATTAATCTTTGCCACACAAATGTGTATTCGATACCACTTAGAGATAGTATAAATCTGCAGCGATTCTACTTCCGCGAGTCGAGGTTGGTCGCGCTGCCTCATGAGGCCCCTCACCTTCGAGAACCTGAGAAGGCTCGTGAGCCGCAAGAAGGACCGCAACGAGCCCTCCTTCAAGCGCAGCGAGTCCTTCAAGAGGATTTCTATTAGGAAGAGTTATCTGGACCGGGGTAAACGGCGGAATCGTCTCCAGAAGAATCTGGAGCCTGTCGTGAATTCTCCTCCGCAACCAGCGACGAATGATAAAATTGTTTCACAACAAATCGAGGAGCAAGAATTCAAAAAGGATCAAGAGCATTCCCTCAATCGCGATTCCATTACCTACGACGAGTGGCTTCAAGGAGTCAGTTCCTCTTCCCGCGAGAAGCTTCACGAAGATCATCTCGAGTCTCTTCAGCATCCTAAAACCAAAGCCACAAAACTTGCCAAGCATACCGACACGGATTCGGTTGCCGAGGATCTGAAAATTCTCGAGCTCGATGCCTCGCCTATTTTGACACCCAAATCTAAATCCTTCGGAATCGTTGCGGAGCTAAGTCGAGACGAGACGACGAATTCGCACGACACTCTTTGGACCCAAGAGTCCTCTACAGAAGGATCACTCAGTGTCAGCATTAGTCTTGGTAGGATATGGAGGGATGCGGTACCGGTTCCGGTCTCGGTTCCAATATCATCGGCTCCTTCGTATTCTTCTGTTTCGAATTCTTCAGTTCATCATTCTCTCGACAGCGCTCTAAAGGAGAAGAAACCGCAGCCGACTGTCGCGAGAACGGTTTCGGCGCCAGAGAAGCCCGTCAGCAAGGAGACTTCGTCGTCGTCGTCCTTTGGCTTCTCTCTTAGGATCGCTAGATTCGCTGATTTCAGACCGGGGTGACTAGCTTGTCCGTTATAACGATCGATCAGTGAAAATGAGGAAATGATAGAATGTCTTTCCTTGAGCTGCTAAAATCTTTGGTTTTTGTTTGGTAGTCTGGTAGTTTGGTAGTCTTTAAATAACTAATTACAATATTCAAAACTTGAAGAATTTTGATTATCTGTTGTTTCATACAGCTAAAGAAAATGCGAATATCGAATATAATCTGTATTTGATCTGAATTTATGAAAGAGGATAAAAAGAAATTATAATTAATATAATTACATTAATGAGATTTTTTTTGGTTGAACGTGTTCGTGGCAAAATTAATATCTACATATCGCTCGTATATTTTCACTGATCGATTGAGTCGAATATTGCGCTCTTCAAGGAGCATTCGATTGCAATCGACACTGCTTGGCTTTAGGGTGACGCGAAACGGTCTCTTTCGTCGGAAGACACCAAAGCCATCGCCAAGCGTGAGCACTGAGGGCTACTTCAAACGAACGAGCGCGTCTAGACATTCCAATTCTCGTCGCCGAAGTGGTAAGAGGACTTCTCAACGCGCTAGCAAGAAGAGTCAGCAACCTCCAGCTCGCACCAGCAGTCCGGTATGGTTCGTCCCGCCCGAGAGACGTCGCTCGAGACGTCAACGACGAGTTTGGCGGGAGATCAGATACTTCCCCGATGACGAGGGTCCGATCCTGGAAAGGATTAACGACTGGTCGTCGAATGTGTCAGACGATCAGTTTGACGATCAGAAGCTGTTGCTGTCAGGTGATTTCAATGAGCGTCGAGAAGATGACGCCTTGAACTCGATCGTTTCATCGTCTTTGGGCTCTTTCTCGGCGACGTCGTCCTCATCGTCGGCTTGTCCGGCGCCAAAAATTAGCGACTTTAACGAGGATAAGCTGTTCTCTGAGGAGCTAAGAACCAACGGTCTTCGGGTGCGCGGGACCACTTGGAAACTTTCGGCGACAACGACGACGACAGCGACAACGGCAACGACGATGATATCAACTGCGGCGCCGACAAGAACCGTCATTTCTGGAAATTATTTTGCCAGTAGTCAGTTTCTCACCTTTCTAGCCAAGGACGTTGTCAAGGAAAGGTCGAAAAACGAGAGCTCTAACACGGGCTACAGATATCTCTCGTCGACCGACAGTGAGGACGATGACGCTGATGGCTTCAACGAGCGCAGGAAAAACTTTCCGCAGCAACGACAGTATTTAAAGAGGCAAAAATCGGGACTTAGGAGGAGACCCTTGCGCCGAAAATCGCAGTTGAGAAGAGCGTCCGGTCAACCGGTATTCCTCGTGCGCAAATGCTCATCCTTGAGGAAACGTCCTAGTAAGATTCGAATTATAATTCTATAGGTCGTTCAGGAAAGAGCGATAGTAGCAGAAATAATAGCAAAATTAATTTCTTTTTAATGGAATAACAATTCTAATGGAATAACAACTCCTTAGTACAAATAGATTACACTTAGAAGTCTAAGGAAAAGAATAGTAATG
Organism: Temnothorax americanus; assembly: GCF_048541705.1. Lineage (NCBI taxonomy): Eukaryota > Metazoa > Arthropoda > Insecta > Hymenoptera > Formicidae > Temnothorax > Temnothorax americanus. The sequence continues at coordinate 418,974 of NW_027509807.1, forward strand.
TATTATTGGAAAAACGCGCGTAAACTTGCCATGCAGCTTAATAATCTACGTATAATCTTGGTTATATTTGATACTTATTGAATAACAGGCGACGCAATTGAATCGCAGCGATTACGACCGTGTTGAATCTATTTATCCTTTGCCCGACCGTTACCTCCATCGGCGTCCGACGGCATTATTTGCGCAACATATTTTCCCGCGATCGGTTTCGATGAGCTTCTTTCTCGAACGCGAGCCTGCACGCGTATCGCGATCACGACTCAACGTGGTTCTTACTGCACGGTTTTCGCTGCTTCGAAGGCTGAATTACTTATGACGCGTGGAAATTCCTTGCTTATTTCTTGCGTATTTCTTTAACATTCGAGTCTTAAAATAAAGAAATGTATTGGAAATAAATTGTTTAATTGTACACTTTGTTACATGTTTGATACAGGTTTATCCATTTTTATTATCTGAATATATAAACATCCATAAAATTCAAGTATAAATATATATGTGTGTGATTTTTCCCGTGGACAGACTCGTACATCATGCCGCTTTTTCCGAGAAATTGTCATATAGAGACGACGAATACGAACAAGTTTGTCGCATCGACGATATCAAGAATCACTCGAACGCGCTGATTAGCATAATCGCGATGGCCCGGTTTCGTTTCGCGAACGTGGAAAAATCATGTCTCGGCCGTTAGAATCGATTCTTCGGCGTTTTCTCGAGTTACGAGGCGTGACGAAAGGCGAGTACGCTAACCAGTTTTACATCGTACTCGGCACATGGGCGAGCTGCATCAGCACCGGCTGCCGGCAGCCGAGCGTGCATCGATCTAAAATTCAATCCTGAAAACGTACGTCCGATCTCCGCGACTTATTTTCAGCGATCTTCAACAGATCTTTATGAACATATATATCTATACTGTTTTATTTACTATCCTATCTTCTCTAGTTTTATTTGTATCTTCATCTTAGTTTAAGTATTATAGATACCATTAAATACCATTAAGTATCTTTATTTAAATGTTTTGTTATTGTGTACCGTGAATATAACGGATATAATAACGGAGACAGAAGAGAACATGTGTTTCTCGAGAGCAATTCGCCAAGTTTAATGTTATAAAATGTAACAACGATTTTGACACTTATACTCGAGATATTAAGAGACGATCTCGAGACGTAGTATTAAACTGTTTAAATTATTTCCTGGATTGCATGATTAATTAAGCCGTTTTCCGCTGTTGCAGGAGATATTACGCAGAAGGGTTATGAAAAGAAACGGACGCGTCTACTTCAGCAATACGCTTCGAAGCAGATAGGTGAGTGTTTCGCTTTTCTAGAAATTCATTAAGACTCCCGCAAGTAGGAGGCAGCGGGAGATATCATCGCGCGTTATATTCGCGATGTGCGATACGGAACGGACGAGAAATCAGCGATGTGAAAATATTATCGCCCCACATGTTTAGTCGCATATTCGATCGATCGATTCCGCATAGAGTCCGTACGTCGATCATACGGTATCAAATATTTTTAGAAAAGACTCGGCATTTTGACAGAAATGAGACTTCTTTTTTAATTTTCTCGGTAAAGCTTGCACTAATTATATCTCATAGTATTTAGTCTACGAAAAAAAAAGTAAATTTATTCGCTCTACAGTTATAGGTGATGCTTTTTCAAACGGAAAAACAACCGCCAGTTTCTAATTCTCGAGTTTTATCTCTCGTCGCATCTTGGTGTGTGTGTCTGTGTGTATGCAATGTTGTGCCATATCGGGACGCAACAAGCTCGCAATATCAATCGCGTTCCGATTCTCAGGAGACACGTGCCTCATTGTGCGCACAATGGCAAATGCAATTCTCTGTATAAAAGGAAGGGGACAGAGACGCAATCCTCGCGGCGGCACGCGTCACTTCAACACTCGGCACCTTGCAACCTGCAACGCACTACCGCTGACGGTCTTGCGCCACGCGAAACGCGGAACGCAGGCAGGTCGGGAGAAAATCGAGAGAAAATTGCGATGTAACAGGAAGGATGCGCGATTCCGCGCGCGCGTGCGATTTTACCTCTGTTTATTTTACGTTCGCCGCTTCAAATGGGATTATTTCGTGCTCTACGAAAATCCATATGAGAATGAATTACGGCGCGTTGATCGACGCGTTTCCGCATCGCGGAACGCAAAGTGTAAACGCGAATCGTTTCCGAGTTCGCCAACCGGTACCGCAACTGTCGCGGCTGCAGCGAGACTTGGTCTTATCGTCGCGAGAGTTACCGGACACGGAATTGTCCGGACGTTACCACGCGTCATTTGCTGGTTCGTGCAGGCCGCATTCCGCGGACGCATCTCTCGTTGATGCGCCCCGCTGCCTGTCGATTTAACCCTTTCACGGTTAGATATTTCTCATTTTTAACCGTTTAGTACAAGTGCGATGAAATATTTCTGCTAGCTTAAGTTGTTCTCATTCTTGATCATTTGTTAGAAGAACTTTCGTGACAAGAATGAATCAGTAGTTTTTTGTCTAAATGAAAGATGTTCTTTTCATCGAATAAAAGAATGAAAAAGATTAAATTAATTGTAGAAGTTGAAGATCTATAACAGAAAAAAGATATCTCATTAATCCTAAGAACACACAGCTTCCAGAGCATCCCGAAAACCCACATGCGGGTTTCGAAGACCTATGTAACTTTGATAGGCTGGCTATAACTCTGTTGGTTCAGATATAATATTTTTCAGATTTAATATTTTTGGACTTGTTTTTTTTTATTTTTAAGCTCTGAGATTGAGAATATACCTGAATAAATTTTAGTATTAAAAAGAGTTTTATTTTATCAGTTATGAAGTTAAAACTAAATATCGAAAGTAGAGAATTCCGAGTAAGCGAAGTTTCATCTGGGAGACCCATGTTGTGTGTTCTAATAGGATTAAGGTGTTATAGGAGTGTAGCGAACAGAAAAATACAGTATTTTTAAATAGTATGTTTATAGCATTAAACTAGTGGAAAGTAAAAAATGAGTTTTCGATTTTTTGAAATTTCTAAAAATCTCTTAAATATACAAATTTGAATATAAACTTTGCTATCGTTGCTCATTGCTCTGGAAATCTGCCTACGTTAAAGTAAAATCTTTAATTGGAATTGATGATAGGCAATGTATTTGAAAATCTCGTATATTTCCATGGAGGCACCCCGTATAGTTAGACGGACGCGCCTTTGCGCCCGCAGCTGCGATCGGTAGAACCGCTGCAATCGGCTTGCAGTTTAACTGTACCTGCACGCGGAAGAAGCGCTTCCGCGTTATCCGCTCGTTATATGCTACGTGCATCTGCCATTGTCGTGGACGCGCGAGTCGAACTAGCGACAGTTTTCTAGCACGGTATGGCCAAGTCGAATAACGGGAAGTTCTTTTACATATAAATCCATCGTGCGATTCAGGCGAAACGTAGTCTCTATATGATTAATTTTTAAGATAAGGCGAATCATTGTGACAGCATTGCACACCGCCAAATGATGCGTCGCGAGAGGAAGTCGACTGCGTATCCGTATCCGTCTAAAAGTCGTTTAAGGTGATCCTGGAGTGACGGCAATTACCGACATTTACAGGTTCCAATTTCCTTCGAATTGGCTTTACAGAATTTCAAACCCATTTACATGTTTAAAGTACAGAAATAATGTGCGGAATGGTAAATTTAAGACTAAGAATTTTAAAAATTGAAAAAAAATTACATTTGATCCTGCTTGGTATTGCACTTTTTGTAACCGCATCACTTTCGCGATAACAATACTTGTCATTCTTTCAAAAGTGCATTATCAGTGTGAAAAATTATCAGTTTTAAGTAATGAGCCGCGCGAGATAAAAACGATGAGAAAGTATAGAAATACGGGTGTTTAAGAATCGAAGCACACCGTGCATACGCGCTTATGTGGATCGTAGGGGCTGGAAATGGTGGTATTGGTGGTGGTGGCGGCAGCGACGGCGGCGGAGGCGTCGTTGGTAGAGGGCTGGAGAGAACGGGTTACGGAAGCGGAGGAGGTGACGGTGGCGGTGAAAGAGGAGGAGGCGGAGGAGAAGGAGGCTATGGTGGTGGCGGTCGACCGCAGCCACGTGCACGACGCACGCAACGGCGCGTCACGCACAACGAGAAGCGCTATCACTCAGGTAGCGCCACGCACTATGTAGGCTCCACGCGAACGAGCGTATATCTCCGAGTCGCGGCGAGTTAGCGAACGTTAACGCGCGCATATATACGCGTTATTGATTGTGTGTCGCAATTCTGCTTTAATTTTAGCTTTTTTGCCCTTTCGATGAGTCATAGAAAATTTGTTTCATAGAGTATTTTTTTCTTTCCGATTAGATTAGAACACAGTAGAGTTCGGTAATTTGCAAAGTGTTCTTTAATCACTGTGCGTTTCGTACTTTCGTCTTTGTATGCACGCACACACACGTGTACACACATGACACGAATAACACGATTTTAGCTACAAGAACGATGCGAGTTTCCTCCCCCCCCCCCTCGTCGAAATTGTTGTTCTCGATGAGAAATCCTGAGATGACGATACGTTCCCTCTCGCCTCAATCTCATTGTGTTCTATCTGTGCCGTTTCCGCATCCAAATTTTTTTTTTTTACAAAAATAGATGTGAATCCCCTCGGAATGGTTACACTCCCCATTTTTTCTCTCTGCGCACCATGGAAAATTGTTAAAAGCAAAACGAATTTTGTCCGTCGTGTCGCTTGCACTTATCTCTCTCCTCCGTGTAGCTTGCCTGCTTTACTCCCTGTATTTCTCTCGCGTGTGTTGCCTCGAGACGCTTTTGCACCTTTAGATACCTTTGTAATTTGACATAGCCAGGCGGTAGCCGAGACCGGTTGTTCCACCTTCGGGTGACTCAAGATTGCAGCCAGCCAGCCAGCCGGCCTGCCATCCATCGGCATTCTCCCTATTCAGCCGACTGCGTCGTGTTATCCGCGAGCGTGCAACATTTCCATTTTTCCATCGCGTTCTCGTCGATAGAGATTCCTTCACATAGATCGCGGAGATCGCGTACCGCGGATCTACATCCTACATCATGCATTTTGCGACAGGCACCTCGCGGTAGACCGAGAGACTCTCGATGTTGATCGTCTGACACTTTCTTATGACTTTCGAAAAAAAGAAAAAAAATCTCCTTTTTTTTTTTTTTTTTTAATTTTTTTTTTGCGCGAGACGCGCGACCGAATTCGATATCACCGTTCGATATGTAGTGCGTGGTAAATTCACATAACAGGATGATCCATACGACTCTTCTGAAATTACCCGGCGATTATTCCAACTGAATCACGCCACCGAGACCGGCCCTCCTCCTCCTCCGACCTTCCTGTGCGTCGCGCCACGGACGATCGATACGAGTCACATTTACGAGATGCAGCATCCGATGGTGGAATGACCAACCGTCAATGGCGCAATTAAACCGCAAGATTACCCCTCTTCACATCCGGATAAATAACGCACTACCACGGCATGTAAATCGTGGAAAATCTGGGCCTTTGGCGAGGATCGGCGCTTAACCGCTTGGAACCCTATTCCCTAGAGTCGCGAAGACCTCAAGGATCCTTGTTCCTTAGCTTCGATTTCAAGGACGGATCCACGGAGTCTCGATTCCTGGGATCGTTAACGTAAAAATGGTTGGATTTGTTTCTTCCAACGCTCTCCGCTGGGACTGACTCGCGCGATTAACGATAGCGAAGTAGATATAGAGAATGCACTAACTCCAAAGGGTTTCCAAGTTCGAGCGCTCGTTTATTTGGGTGCGACGAGACCGAGGGAAGGCGAACGACGACAGCTCTTGCCAAGCCGAGCCGAGCCGACCTCTCGTAGCGTCCCTTCTTTGTCTATGTGCCGTTGTTGTTGTTGTGTTGCATGCAGGCGGCCGACTAGCGCCCGGAGGAATCGCCAGTCCCCCGGGTTCTGGTGGCTCCACAGGGAACATTGGGAACTCGAACTCGGCTGCTGCAGCGGCGGCAGCGGCGGCGGCGGCGGCAGCTAGACGCGGTAATCGCAGACTCAC
>NW_027509807.1:430000-554005 GCF_048541705.1 Temnothorax americanus
CGCTCTCACAAGATTGCCTATACCCTTCTGAATAAGGCTCTAAGTCGCGGCGGGGATTGCTGCCTGAAACCTGGCGACAGGATCGCCCTGGTTTATCCGAACAACGATCCGATCAGCTTCATGTGCGCCTTTTATGGCTGTCTTCAGGCCGGAATCGTGCCAGTGCCCATCGAAGTACCTCTGACCCGTCGTGACGCGGGTTCTCAACAGATCGGTTTTCTCTTAGGAAGCTGTGGAATTCAGGTAAGCGGAGCACGGTCTCCTGCCTTATCCGACAAACAACATTCTTTTCTATATTTGCATGTTTAATTAGCCGTGCAGTCTTGCAATTTACATTACAATTTGTGTTAATGTACGTAACCGTGATTCGTTTACTCGACCTTGGGAATCAGCAACGTCTATATATCTTGATATCTTCAGGTGGCGTTGACTAGTGAAGCATGCCTGAAGGGTCTGCCGAAGACGGCGGCTGGCGAAGTGGTAGCTTTTAAGGGCTGGCCAAAACTGCATTGGTTCGTTACCGAGCATCTAGGTAAAACGCCCAAGGATTGGCTGCCACCACCACGGCTTACCGATGACACCCCCGCGTATATTGAATACACCACCGACAAGGATGGCTCTGTGATGGGCGTGACCATTACCAGGGCGGCGATGATGTCCCACTGTCGCGCTCTCACGCAGGCCTGTGGCTACACTGAAGGCGAGAATGCCGTCTGCGTGCTAGACTTTAAACGGGAAGTCGGCCTCTGGCACAGTACTTTGACTAGCGTGCTAAACGGCATGCACGTCATTTTCATCCCTTATGCTCTGATGAAGGTTAATCCCGCTAGTTGGATGCAGATGATCACAAAACATCGTGCCAGCGTCGCGGTTGTAAAATCACGAGATCTTCACTGGGGTTTATTAGCAACTAAGGATCATAAAGACGTCTCTCTGGCATCGTTGAGGTTACTACTCGTGGCAGATGGCGCAAATCCTTGGTCTCTTTCGTCCTGCGATCAGTTTCTCTCAGTGTTCCAGTCTAAAGGACTCAGGCCGGACGCTGTCTGTCCTTGCGCTTCCTCGAGCGAGGCACTCACAGTTTCTGTGAGAAGGCCAGGACGCGCAGGAGTGAATGCGACTGGTCGTGGAGTTCTTTCCATGTCCGGCCTGAGTTACGGAGTTGTCAGAGTAGATCAGGAGAATTCCCTTACGTCATTGACGCTGCAGGATTGCGGACAAGTCATGCCTGGAAGTGAGTTTTTGCAAATTGATTGTTTTTGCTCTGTGACGCATTTTAATGATGATTTAACTTTGTATTTTTCACAGGTATAGTAATCGTCATTAAGATGGAAGGACAGCCATTTATTTGTAAGACGGATGAAGTGGGTGAAATATGCGTACACAGTGCAGCTACTGGTAGCCAATATTGGGGCTTGCAAGGGCTTACCAATAATACCTTCAAGGTATCGCCTTTACAAGTCGACGGTGCTGCTTTGGGTGAAGTAGAATACACGCGTTCCGGCTTGTTGGGTTTTCTTGGTCCTGGAGGACTCGTGTTTGTCTGCGGATCGCGGGACGGTCTCATGACGGTGACTGGCAGAAAACACAATGCCGACGACATTATCGCCACTGTCTTGGCAGTCGAACCAATGAAATTTATCTATCGTGGTAGAATCGCCGTTTTCAGCGTGCGAGTTCTTAGGGATGAAAGGATATGCGTTGTTGCCGAACAACGGCCTGATTGCAGTGAGGAAGAGGTGCGTTTTAGAATTAAATGTTATTTAAAGAAAAAAAGGTGGAGAAACTTTTATTTAAAGAAAAAAAAAGTACATCTGTGTTAGAAAGCCGATTTGAGTATACTTAAGTATTTCTCATCATTTTATACAGAGCTTCCAGTGGATGTCTCGGGTGCTGCAAGCAGTCGACTCAATCCATGCAGTAGGGATATATTGTCTTGCCTTGGTACCACCCAACTATTTGCCCAAAACGCCGCTGGGTGGTATTCACCTTTCGGAAACGAAACGCCGCTTCCTCGAGGGTGCCCTCCATCCGGCTAATGTGCTCCTCTGTCCTCACACATGTGTCACCAATTTGCCAAAACCGCGCGAAATTCATTCAGGTAAATGAAGCAAAGTCTAACGGCAGGTATCACGTCGATATCTTTCTGTGACTGACAGGTATCGACGTAAACTTAAATAATGAAAATTGTGCAAACGCCAGTAAGCATTTTTTTCAAAAATGCAAGTGATTTTCTTTTTGTACATTCTATATTTACAAAATAGAACTTAAGGACTTGTAAATATTGATATAAGATATATAGGAAAAGAATTTTTTTTTAATACAAAAATTATATTTAATTTAAAAATCAAATCAGATGAACATATTTAACATTACTCGTATCCATGTCAAACGTTTGACGTGGATATGAGTTACGAGTAGTTTGATATATATTTTTAAATTGTATTGTGTATGTGAATCGTAATCGAGGGTGATAAACGAAGGGAAAGATAAATAAGAAAGAAGATGTGCGTATGAATGTATGTGTGTATGTGAAAGTGAAGGGAGTGGAGTAGCAAGAAATCGAAAAAAAATGATAATTACAAATTTTACTCTTTCTAGAATTTTATTTACACATCGAGAAATTTCATACATTTATATAAAATTTTTGGTAGGCTTCAGAAATCTGGCACACACTTGCATGGTGTAATGTCTTCATATATACCGGTGTTTCAAAGTAGATGTCACGATAGAATTTGTCTACTTATAATATTTTTGTAATTAAATGAGTATATATATTTGAAGTATTAGTTAAATAAATTTAAATATTGGTTAAATTTTTCACAAGAGCGGATTTTTTAATGATTAAATACAAATGTACATTTTTTTGAAACACTGTACGGAATGCGTGGTAACATTGTGTTATATCTTCTTGGGAAACACTCGGGATTTACATTCGTTGCAAAATACTGAGATTAGATTAGAACACAAAGTTATCGCGCATCTTTTATTTTATTAACAATCCTTACACAGTTAATTATACATGCTTAGCATGTCGTTCCATTTAGTTATCCTTCTTTCTTTTGGCTGAGTTCCGAATATCCTGTAGTATCCTAATTAAATGCAAATATAATTAATTTCAGTAATTAGAAAGAGGTTTTACCTTTTACTGAATTAATTCTCGCTGGAAAAAATTTTCCATATTTTTTTAGCTTCTTGTATTCAGTGCTTTTCTGTACTTTCTTTTTTTAACGTCGATATTCTAATGTACAACGTAATCAATTTGGGATCTGTACAATTAGTCTAGACTGTACAATTAATTGAAAAAAAAGTTTGGAAATTCAAGCATCCATGGATCCACAAAGATTCGTGAATGCGCATTAAAGCGTAGACCTGTGGAGCGGAAGACCCATGAACGCTTGTATTGTTGGCTACGATGGCGAAAACCAGATTGCTCTAGCTTTGATTTTTCCGGCCTCAGTCAGGAGAGAGTGTGTGAGCTACTCATTATTGGGTTGAGTGTTTGTGTTGGTTTACTAACGGAATGGTGCGGGGGCGTGTAGCGGGGGATTCTGTTGCAGATGTCGGTCCAGCCAGTGTTATGGTAGGGAACATAGTCCAGGGTAATCGATTAGCCTCTGCGCAGGGACGAGATATGGGTGTCCTAGACGAGGATAGTGATAATGCCAAAAAGGTTCGTAAGTTTATTGAAACTTAATGAGAAGGAGAGAGAAAGGAAGGGCGACTTCAATCTTTATTTTTATATTACATTATTATTCATCTTTCAGTACCAATTTATCTCTGAAATTCTACGGTGGCGCGCTGTTAGTACTTCGGACCATGTGATATTTACGTCGTTAAACGCGAAGGGCACCGTCGCTACCTCATTGTCCTGCTCGCAGTTGCACAAGAAGGCCGAGAGAATCGGGAATCTACTCTTGGATCGAGGAAGGGTCAACACCGGGGACCATGTAGCGCTAATTTTTCCACCTGGTACCGATCTGATATGCGCGTTTTACGGTTGTTTGTATGTTGGCGCTGTGCCGGTAACCATCAGGCCACCTCATCCGCAAAATCTCCAAACGACCTTGCCGACTGTTCGCATGATTGTGGACGTCAGCAAATCCGTCCTCGTGTTGACTAACCAGAACCTCCTGAAGTTGTTGAAGACAAAGGTAATTGAAAATGTTGATCGTGTTGTCGATATTAGAAGGCGATAAAGGTGTACATTATTATTGACCGGTATTGTTTCGCATAGGAAGCGAACAACGTGGTCGACGTGAAGAGTTGGCCGATGATCCTAGATATGGACGACATGCCAAAGAAGAAGCTACCGGTGATGTATCGGGCGCCCACCGCGGAGATGCTGGCCTATCTGGACTTCAGTGTTTCGACAACGGGCATGCTCGCCGGCATCAAGATGTCTCACGCGGCGGTCACTTCGTTATGCCGTGCCATGAAATTGGCGTGCGAGCTCTACCCCTCCAGACACATCGCTCTCTGCCTGGATCCGTACTCGGGCCTCGGTTTTGCCTTATGGTGTCTCAGCAGTATATATAGTGGACATCATTCTATACTGATACCACCATCCGAGGTAAGCATCACAATTCTTGTGCTCGGTGAAAAGAGATTTAATTTGATCGATTTTGTTACCGTTACCAGGTGGAAGCTAATCCTGCACTCTGGTTGTCGGCGGTCAGCCAATCCAGAGTAAGAGACACGTTTTGCTCGTACGGCGTTATGGAGCTGTGCACTAAGGGACTCGGCTCCTCGGTTCACGCGCTCAAGGCACGAGGCGTCAGCCTGGCGTGCGTGAGAACGTGTGTTGTCGTCGCCGAGGAAAGGCCACGGATAGCGTTAACGACGAGTTTTAGTAAGCTGTTCTCCGCACTCGGTTTGAGCCCGCGCGCGGTCTCCACCTCATTCGGTTGCAGAGTAAACACTGCCATTTGCTTACAGGTAAAATTGATTGCTTGGATTAATTGTTTCGATGGTTCCTGGAGATCTATTCTTATCTATCATTATTTTCTTGATTTTGTTCCATAGGGAGCATCCAGTCCAGAGCCTTCGACAGTTTATGTGGACCTTCGTGCATTACGTAACGACCGAGTATCCCTGGTGGAACGAGGCAGTCCGCATTCTCTGTGCTTGATGGAATCGGGCAAATTGCTGCCCGGCGTGAAAGTAATCATTGCGAATCCCGAAACCAAGGGTCAATGCGGCGACTCGCATCTAGGCGAGATCTGGGTACAGTCGTCGCACAACGCGAGCGGTTACTTCACGATCTATGGCGATGAGAGCGATTACGCTGATCACTTCAACGCGCGACTAGTTACTGGCAATACGAGCGAGGTCTACGCGAGGACCGGTTACCTTGGCTTCCTGAGAAGGACCGAGAGCGTTCAACAGTCGGTGATTTGCGACGTACCCGGTGAGACTAACAATGTGCCCGAGGCTGATCTCGTACCAAGCGATCCAGAACTTCATGATGCCGTATTCGTCGTTGGTGCTCTCGACGAGGCCATCCTACTACGAGGTATGCGCTACCATCCGATAGACATCGAGAACAGTGTCATGCGGTGTCACAAGAAAATCGCAGAATGGTAAGTCTTTTTAAATTTTAATCCAATTTAAATATTTTCTTAATCTTTTGATAATCTACAATATTAGCCATATACAATTGGAAACTTTTACTTATTCTTTATTATCTTATTCTTATATATATATATATATATATATATATATATATATATATATATTCTTTGTATTGGCGATTAGTTATTGATAATTGAATGTTGTTATTGTTTTTTTTTTCCAGCGCTGTGTTCACATGGACCAACCTTCTAGTGGTAGTGGTAGAATTGGACGGTAGCGAAAGCGAGGCCCTCGATCTCGTGGCTTTGGTGACGAGCGCCGTGCTCGAGGAACACCATTTGGTGGTTGGCGTGGTAGTTGTAGTGGACCCCGGTGTGGTACCCATTAATTCGCGCGGTGAGAAGCAACGGATGCACTTGCGCGACGGCTTTCTCGCGGACCAGCTCGATCCTATCTACGTGGCGTACAATATGTGAACGAGCGTGCGAGAAAAAAGTTCTCACCCTCTCCGTATTCCGCCCTCCCCCTCGCCTACAGTTCTTATCCGATATATCGAGGCTGCAGTGGAACTTCATTCGCGAGGACAATTTGCGCCAAATATAATGATGAAGCAAGTAACTTTAGCAAGAGTTCTAACTTTCATCTGTTTTATTTGATTTCTTACGAGAATTTTACCGAGCCATAAACACTACTCTAAAATTTCCAAATCCGGAATCTGTGGATTTGATTGTTAGATTGATAATATTATATTTCGTGAACTTTTATTTTTATAGATCTTTTTTCATAGATCCTTATCCTATGGAATACGTACTTACCGGCATCCGTTGTAATCCTCCATTGCCCTCTTATGAAGTGAATGCTCAGTTTACATTTTATTTTTTTAATTGCATGGATATGACATAAAACTTTCAAACTTTTCATTTACAACCTTCTAGATTATATTTGTATAGTTATTTTCTAATATTTTGTTAGTACATTTTTTTTAGATTAGACTGGAAGTGTTAGGTGTGATATATCTGAGCACGGCGCTCATGGCGAGAGTAAATACGTACAGTCGACATGATTATTGTCAAACCTAAGCTTTACTGTGGTAGATCGATGTCTCATCTTCTTGTTCTTATAAGACTGTGTTAATCTGAGAAAACTATATGGTAATGCCGCACTAATATGCAGTGACACACATACAGGTGCGGCGCGGCGCTCATACGAGAGCACTAACGTTCGTTTACTGAACGAGGGCAATGGAGAGTTAATCAGTTATCTGCGCACAAGATTTGTTATTTTGGAATGAAAGATTGAAGTAAAAAGTAAATGAACGAAAATAGCGTGATAAATGAAGTTCTACTGTATGTATTAAAAAATGTTAATGCACTCCAGCAAATATTACTGGCAAAAGGTATGTATGTACAAAGTTGAAACACTTTTAAACTGCCACAAATCTTTGGAACTGATTAAATCGAAAAATCAGTATTACATACGTATATTATATACAATAAAAATCGATGACAAATCATACAATCGACGATAAATCGTGAATGTAAATCGGTAAACATAAATTCGCAGCTCACTAATCGCTCCGGCTAATCGATATCCGGCGAAATTTTGTCGCAAAATATTCACTCCATCTTTCAATTGTCGACAGTTTTGTGATCTATTTCTACAATGTTGAAACTACACAACGATTGTATTTAACTTCGCTCCATTCAATCCTTGTTACTTATAAAAATGAAGGATGCATGAAAATTTCGGCAGTATTAGGCGACACGCACAAAAAAATCACAGTTTTATACAATTTAAGCCAAAGTCTTTGTACGTTATATCGTAACACGCGCGTAACATACTGATGTACTTTTACATTAGTTACAATTTTGCCGCGCGAAACAGCCCCTCTCGTTGACGGAAACAACGAAAGATTTCGTCGCGAAGGCAATTTGACAATATTGTTCGTTTACAATCATCTTTTATGATTGTTAGTCATACGTATTTTTATGATTGAGTAGCAGTCGAATTTAATAATTATTCGGAATCTTGGTCGGGATTTTGATTTTCCCAAATTCTCCCAATTTTACCCGCACAAACGAATGTAATTACTCGAACTAGCTCAAGCTCGCGTACAAGGATGTAGATATTCTGCGTAATATCGACTTTAGGGCTGTCATGTTTTTTTAATTTTTATTATTTATCAGAAAATTGGAAATGTTAATCAGACAGCATGGCCTACTACTTAGACATAAAGATAAAATTAGAGATGATTTTAGTAAAAAGAATAAAAATTAATGGAACATTTAACCCAGGGAAAACTTGATGTTAACACTTTGTACAAAAAAAAAACATTTGAACAATTTTATACACAGACTGATTAAACTCTTGCGATAAAGCAAGACTAGTGTAAGAGAGATTTCTCTCTCTCTGTCCTTTTTTTTTTAATATTAAACGTCTATAAAAGTGAGACATCAAGCCCGGAAGTCGATCGCGATTAATTTCTCTTACGACTTTTTTCTCTCGCGTGTGGATCTTTTTTACGAATCTGTACAGTTGTTGATAGCTCTTTAATTTAATATTTGTTAAAACATATATGACGATATATATTTGGTATGCGGCATATAACACGTATTGTTCTGACTATTACGAGACATCGCGATTACAATAATCACATGTGTATTTGTCGCGCTTGGAAGACTGGCATTAATTGTTGCGAATATTACCTTCTTGGAGAAACATTATTTTTCATTACCGATATCAATTGTTTATATAAATGTTTCTGTTTTTCCATTAATAATTGTGTTGTCCGTTTCTTTTTTTTTGTCAATTTTTAACTCGACCGAATTTAATTCACACGAAGGAAATAAGATTCGGGGAAAGAAAGATGAATTCTGCATCAATGCAGCGTCAACATATATTTAAGAAAATTTGACATCCGTCGTCTGTGAGCTATTTTACGACGTTTACGTGAAAACGTGCGATTGAACGTCCGCGAACAATTGCAAGTGTTTATCGGCGACAATTTCGTCAGTGCAATATACACACATGGCATAGTGATTTATAAGCGCTTGCGGAATATGATAACTAATCGTACCGAACTCTCGATGGCTGTACACAGGCGGCTTTTTTTGTAAATACGTAATTTGAGAAAGAGGCGTCTCTCTCTCTCTCTCTCTCTCTCTCTCTCTCTCTCTCTCTCTCTCTCTCTCTCTCTCTCTCTCTCTCTCTCTCTCTCTCTCTCTCTCTCTCTCTCTCTCTCTCTCTCTACCCGCATGCTTCCCTATTTCGCGAGCCACTCATTTCACTTTTCCTTTCTCGTTAATTGTTTTTCTCTCTTTCCTGTCTTTTCGTTGTTAAGCCATCGTGCCATGTTACCTTGCGTTACTTCCGCACTTTTGCGCACGGAAAAATGCATGACCGTAAATAGCCGCATTTGCACAGGCTCGATTGCACTGATAACTCCATTAATTGACTGTCATTAGAGTTTTGTATCGTTTCTTTTTTTTCTATTAAGTCCTAATTTATTATAATTACATGTTATCACTATGATCATAATGTAAACGAAGAAAAAATACAACTTAATAGCACATCGTTATTCATCTTATCTTAGTCAACTATTTAATTATAATTGATCTCATCTTGCCCTTGATTGCATCACGATTTTTCACATACCCGGTGTACAGATAATTCTCCTCTTCGATCCTATTAGAAATTTATAGATATTCTTAGCGAATTTTTTAAAAATAAATTAGCCATGTGTGGTCAATTGACGTGTATTGGTACAATTGGCATTTAAATAACAACACGAATTTTTTATCAGATCACATTAAATGTGAAATAAACAACCATAAACTTCGTTCTTCACTTACTATAGCACGAAAAAGTTTTATAGAGTTTTCTCCTTTCTATAAAATTTTAAATTTGACCATAAATTTCGAATTTTATAATGCAGATGCGTTATGGCGTTACCTCGAAATTCAGTAATCAACTTTTTATCTTTCCAAACGAGGAACATTTTTCTCAAAAAGGGATTTATATGCGAGGATACAATTATGAAGTATTACTCATGGAATTAGAAGAGTCCAAACACTAATACTATGATATTTTCTAGAGCACCCGATGATTCTTTAGCGAAGATCTGGATTTTGAGGTATTTTTATCGAGTTTGTAATAATGTCAATCGATTTCTTTCTCCGTGCGTGGAAGAAATTATATAATACGCAGATTACCTCCCCCGAGGAAAGTAGAAATGTGCAATGAACGATTTTTACATTGAACGACAGGCGGCTGTTATTATAATTGTAATAATGTCGATTGTAACGACATGCAGAGTTGGATCTACAGATCTACTTGGGTCCTTCGGTCCGCGACTTCATGAATTTGTGGTTATATAGATATAATCACATTTAACCCTTTTGCGCGCGTGCGATTATATAAAGGAATGTTTTATAAAAACTTTGCAAGCAGGTATTTTAAAGAACCATAGATCGTAAATACAATCGTCGGCTATTAGAAGGCGAAAGGGTTAAGGATTCTCGCAGAGTCTCCTCGAGCTATTCTCATATCTGGAAGCATTCTATGAAGTATATCTGTATGTGTGATTAATCCATTAGCGCCCAAAATCTTTTTCACCTAAAATTTTGTAATAATTAGTAATTTGATTCAAAAGATGAGATATCGTACTAGAAGTAGAAGAGGAAGGATTGAGAAACGAGGAGTATTTATCGTTATACGAATACCACTGTGGGCGTTAACGGATTGATTAATCTTACGATTTATATAAGATTGGAAATGTTATTTCTATCAAGTGCATTTAATTTTAGGGAAGAAACATCCTTAGTCGCGCTCAAAAGTAAAAGAAGCGATTTCGAATCTGGTCAAGATAAAGTATACACGATGCGATATATAAATAACCATTTATACTACGATGCATACAGATAATCGAACCGCAATTAATCACTATACAATCACTATGCAACTTGGAAAGGAGTTTTATATTAAAATGTTACGTGCCACTATATAATACCAATAACAATTTTGGTTGATTTTATACGTAATCGTTATGTTTTTATCCTACATCGGACGGTAGCATGACCGATGCACTAGAACGAGCTAGAGAAACTCCCCGATTAAAAAGGGTCCTCGCGTAGTCCTCCCAGCGCAGGTCGGTATACATGCGTGCGTACGAGGTGTTGCGTGTGTGAGAAACCTGGTTGTACTATGTATAAATGTCGATAATTAGTTAATAGGAATGTAGCATAGCGTGTCGGAACGTGTCGCGCGGTTGAGAAGGACGAAAGAGTCGAGGAGAGGATCTGCAGCTAGCGTGTAGGACGCAGGATCTGGCAGGATCCGTCGATCCCCAATGCTCCAATCCTAGAAATCCGAATCTGGAGCCACGATCTGCGGAATCGAAACCTGGACCAGCACGTGGTCTAAGGCTGTGTATATAAAATAACGCCCCCGCGTTAGAATTTATTAAGGTATAGTTTGTACGTTGAGCTATATATATATTATATACATATTATATATATTATTATTATTATTATTATCATCACGAATAATATAACGGTCACTGTCTTTACCAAGCCGATACTATTATCATGCCTCATGTATCACATTAAACTGACGTATTAATACTCGCTAGTTCGTACCATACCCACGGCGCTCGGTCCTCAATCCTTCCACGATCCGTGCGTTCTCTCAGTCTGACGTCATACTCATCTCGGAACGTGAGCCATTCTGAAAAAATTCACGGCAAGAGGATATGAATTCAGTGATTCAGAAATACGAGACAGATACAGTAAGTCCTATCGGACGACTTTTGGAAGAATTTTTCAGAACTATTACTATTTCCTAATCTTCAAGGTAACACGGATGACAAAAGGTTTGAGATAAGATACTGTATCAAGGATATGATACTACAAGGCGCATGTTGTTTGTTAGGGAATAATCTCGGAGAAAGAACTTTGACCATTTTTGGCTAATCCAGACCTAGTCATCAGTCATATATTATTTTGTCATAATGGTAGTATCAAAGAAAAAATAGCTGTTTTAGGTTCTCCCTGTTGGAAGTAGTTTTGACCTCCTATTGATGTCATTTTATTCTCTATGGCTCATCATCAGAGCTGTCCAAGATGACAAATACGTCGTTACTATGCTCAGAAGGGTATTTGTATGTTATCAGAAATATATTTAGCATTTCAGATTTTTCCTAGTGATTTAGCATACCAAGGTATGATCGACATGGGCACAATATACCGAAAAATATTCAATATTTGTTTGTTACCGCCGTCACCACGAAGATCCCAAGTAGCAAAATGACGTCATAATGATGGTAAATTTTGGTCACAAAATGACCAATCAGACGTCCTAAATAGGTCTCGTGACGACGTCATTTTCTGACGTCTTATTGACGGCAAAAATAGGTCTAATGTACAACATACCGGTTTCTATATATATGTCTTGGAAACGCAAAAAGAAAACTTTAGGAGAGCTTGAAAACAAAAACAAGAATTCTGGGAGTCATGTTCAACATAAGACATAAAATCATCAATTGACTGCAAGCGTGAAAACATCGTGTAAGCATAGATAGATAACAAAATGAATACACCAACATTGATGAAGTTCTAACATTGACCGGCGGGTGTTTTGGCTAATAGGTCGTTCTTTCGAAAATTTTAATAATCTAAGAAATTTTAGCAGTTGCGACACGTGGCGGCGTCCAGTCTAAAATAAAATCTACGGCAAATTTTTTGAGATATCGTGCAAAAATTTAATTAGCGTTGTTTCCCTGGGCGATATAAAACGCCGCGCGACGTATAAGCCACGTCGTTACGTTGATCCCGAGATTTGCATAAATGCATATGCAGCTTAGCAAAGCGGAGGGCACTCGGAATACTTGTTGCAAATGCATGCATACGCGATCGGAGGCATACGTCGTCCGGTAATCTACATATACCGGCTGATAGTGGCAAGATGACGAGTGGAAAAAATAGGACGAGCGGATCCGCGCGTGCGATGTATATTCATTAAAAAGCCCGCGCGAGGAGAATTCGACTTCGTGGCTCTTCCGCGAGACCGACCCAATTCGCCTGCCCGCCACCGAAGAAATCGGTACACACGTATATTTGCACACTGGAAAGTTATTGAAATAGCGTGGAAATGTGATCGCGCCGTGTCACGAACGCCGTCAGAACGTAAACGCGAGCTATAGTTTCGAAGCGCGCTAAACGATACGACAATAAAACGGTTCGACGACAAAAAATATTCTCTCTTCATTCCACGTAGAAAAATTTTCCGCGCGAGGCTAGATCAGGAGTAGCAGGTAGCGTTTTCCTTTGTTTTCGACGGCACGCGGGGTGTGACACCCAAAAGAATCTATAAGTGATTCAGATTTTCACAAATCTTCCTCATCCGCAAATATATTGTCTGAGAAAAATGTCTCAGAATTTTTTATATTATTGGTTAGGATTTTTATGAAAATTTTCAGATTTTTTCAGATTTTTTTTTATATATAAATTGGAAATTTTTCAGAAAAATTCAAACGAAATAATAATGAAATATTTCAGATTTTTCCTGCCAACACATCTTTGTAGGAATCTGAATAAATATGAGAAAATTCGTATACATATATATTATCAGAAATTCATCAAAAGATGTATAAAAGCATTGGGCGGTGTGAGGTAAACCTCGCGCGCTTCACGTGAAAAGTTAAAAATCTAAGTGAAATCATTTTAACGTAATGAAACGTTCCGTTATATATAAATTAAAAATGGTGTGCGAGACATAAAAACAATTAAATATGAAAGACGTAAGACATAAAAAAAGAAAATGTGGAAAAATATTGAAAAAGTTGTTTAACTTTTAAATCGCAACAATCCTTTTCGTATACTTCTTTTCTATTTAAAAGGAACCTATTTACAAACTTCAATTTAAATCGGAGCACGGGCGTTTTCGGAAAAACAGTCAAAATTTTACTTTTTTTTCAGAATTCTTTATAAATCTAAAATATGAAAGAAATTCTTATTATAGAAAAAGGACCCCGCACAAAACTAATGGAAAATTGGCCTCAGTCAAATTGGCTAATCTTTTCTGAGCAAAAATAAGTAATTTTTTCATCAGGGTGCGAATGAAACTTTCGAACGTATGGGGATGGCGAGATGACAAGCTCAGCGCATAGGGCAGCACCAAAAATGGTGGCTATTTATAATGTTTCATTTTAATGAGTAGAGAGGTTTGGAGAATTTTTTAACATGCCGGGAGAATCGGGTGGAATGTGTGTGGTATATGGATGTAAAAATAAGGGAGGGCATCGGTTCCCGAGGGACAAGATGATGAAAAAACGGTGGATCACTGCTATAAAGCGCAATTTATGTCCGAATACAAATTCGCTGTGCACAAACCACTTTAGACCTGAGGATTATATTACCACCGGCTTTGAAAGTAGTGAGTTTACAATAAAATTAATAGACATATAATGAAACATATGTTTAGTCGCGAATTTGTATTCGGACATAAATCCTCGCGTTTTATAGCAGTGATGATCCACCGTTTATTTTTCATCATCTTGTCATTCTTGTCCCTCGGGAAACGGGAACCGATGCCCTCCCTTATTTTTACATCCATATGCCACACACATTCCCGGCATGTTAAAAAATTTCAAAATATTCACGTTTATGTACACAGATTTTCTCGTTAACGATATGCTCGGTACTCTGTGACAGTTCGATGCGTCCCCAATTTCGCTAGCGCCCCTAGCGGCTAATGAGTGGCACGCGCGCGCCGTCCCCATTTTCGGATGTTTTTACATATTCTATTATATGTAACGCATGTCTATATTGCGACTATTGAACGTTGAGTGAAGCAGTGTAATAGCAACATTTTATTTTATTCTATAGGGATATAAGCATAATGCATAATTCTTCCGTATTAAAGAATAGGAGCGTAAAGAAAAAATGACGATAAGACGGTGTAAAAAACCAACGCCGAAAGATATTGAAAAGATACATAGAAAGAAAAGAAAAGTCAGATCAAAACTTATATATACTCGTATATACGCAATAATCTATAATCTTTTTATAAGAATTTCAGCTTTTTTATTTCAACTTTTTTTTGGTTAAACTATATAAAATGACTTCAAGTTTTCTTCGTTTAAAACGCGATATAATCTTATTTCAAAATTTCCACATTAAAACTATAAAGATATTTTCAAATCAAGAATATTCTTTTATTCTGTACGTAGAGAAAATGGAAGATACGCGGGAGAGGAAAAATAAGAGTGGAAAGAAGAGAAGTGCATAGAAATTTTCATACATGTAAATACTGAAATATTCTTAAAATCTTTATCCAATTATTTCTGAAAATTTATCTGAAAAATTTTACATATTTTTTTCAGAATCTTTCACAAATCTAAAACATAAGAAATTCTTAAAAAATTTCTGAGAAAACATGAGTAATTTTTCCACCAGGGTGTGAATGCAACTTTCGAACGTATTCTTGGATGTGCCCCCTGCTTATTTTATTACGACGCATATCCACATTACGACTGTTGAACATTGAATGAATAGCAGTGTATAATAGCAACATTTTATTTTATTCTAGGGATATATGCACATTCTTTCGCATGAAAGAATGGAAGCTTAAGAAAAAAGATGATAAGGACGACGTAAAATCAACGGAAAGATACACAGTTGAATGGATACACAGAAAAGTGTCAAATTAAAACTTATATACTCAAATTAACTATTCATATTGTTTCGTATATACGCATCAACAATCTATAAAATCTTCTTATAAGAATTTCAATATTTTTTTTGTTGAACTACATAAAATGACTTTGCTCAAATAATTTCACAACATTAAAACTAAAGATATTTTCAAATAAAGACAACATTTTTTTGTGTATGCTGAGAAAATGGAAGCCATGTACATAGAAGAGGAAAGGTATAAGAGTGAAAAAAAAGGAATATATGGAAATTTTCATATATATAGGTACCTACTGAAATATTCCGAAAATCCTCATTCAATTAATTCTGAAAGTATCTGAGAAAGACTATTTTTTCAAAACTTTTCCATAAATCTAAATTCTAAAATGTGAGAAGTTTTTAGAAAATTTCTGAGAAAATATGAGTAAAAATATACAGGCCGGCCGGTATTTAAGACCGTCTTAAGTACAATCTTAAGATGTCATTAACCAATCACAGAGCCGTATTAGCATATCTTAAGATATTACTTAAGACGGTCTTGAAATAAGATCTGATTATGAATACCGGCCATAGAAGAGCGAAGAAGACGATTGGGAAAACGTCGACGACGCCGGCGCGCAAGCGAGTGAACCCGCTTCGAGGCGACCCGGTCGGACCGACGCGATTGGCCGGTCGGCCGGCCGGCCAGCCGGCCGGTCACAGAAATTGAATTCCCGCTGCTCCTCTCTCTCTCTCTCTCTCTCTCTCTCTATCTCTATCTCTATCTCTCTCTCTCTCTCTCTCTCTCTCTCTCTCTCTCTCTCTCTCTCTCTCTCTCTCTCTCTCTCTCTCTCTCTCCGTTACTCCGTTTCTCCAGTTGGAGCGCGGCAAACGCGTGCCGCTGTCGGCGCGGCGGCGGCGTCCGGCGAGCGAACGAACGGGCGAGCGCGAGCGAGACTGAAGAGGAGACCGTCGCCGCGTTTCCCTAGGGACGCCCGTTCCGGATCGCGTACCGACCGACCGACCGACAGTGTCAGTTTGTCAACGGCGTTGCTCTCGCGCGCACCACCGCCGCGCATCGCGATTTCGTCGACGCGCGCGAGCGTAATAAACGTTAAACACGGAATAACCGTAAAGTCTGTAAATACCCCGGGGGCGCGTGTCATCCGTATCCGTGTCTTCCTCGTCCCCCGTGGAAGGCCGCCGGAATAAACGCGGCGCGGCGGCGGAGAGGAGTCGGGGGGAATCAAAAGGAGCGAACTGTGAGAGACGTGAGTCCGGTCGCGGCTCGTGCACTTTGCACTGCGGCCACGCTGCTGTTCGCGCAACTGGTGCGCATCGAACGATCGATTCGCTACCTAGGTATGTAGATCGTGCGCGCCTGAATCGCGGCACATCGCACCCGTCGAGCCTCACGACAGCGAGGACGAACGACGAGGAGAATAGGAGAACCCGGTACCCGCGTGGTCAGGTGGTCTACGTCGGAATTTCGGATGAGTTGACAACCGTCCGCGTGGCTCATACCGCGCTCGCGTGTTTCCGAAGGAAACTCGTTATTCTCACACGAGGAGGAGAGAGAAGAAATTATTCAACCTACAATTTATTTACTTCAGCTTGTATCGCTAAGAACTCGACTTGGGGTTTACAATTTTTTCTTAACACACTCATACCATCCATATTTTTATGCTTATTACGACCTCTTTATTCTACATTGTTAAATTTTTAAGGATAAAATTTAAATTTTTTTAAACCAATACCTTAAGTTAAATAACATTTTGTTACTTTTAACTCTACCGTGTGTGTCAAAATTTATTATTTTAACACAAAACAGTGTTATTTTAACTCTTCGTTGGTTTAGTTAAATTAAATATTGTTTTAGTTAAAAATCAACGACATTTGAGTAGGATCAGTAGCGACTTATAGGAATGGTTAAAAATGACTCAAATTGAGTATAATTTCATACTACAAAAACACTAATATTCTCTCTCTCTCTCTCTCTCTCTCTCTCTCTCTCTCTCTCTTTCTCTCTCTCTCCCTCCCTCATCTTTTACATTATCCAATTCATCATTCCACACTCCTTCCAACAATTCTTCTTTATTCCTATCTAAATCCCGAGAGGAGAAATTATTAAACGAAAGATCTCTCCGCGAAATGAAAACTTTTTACCTTCCTCATTAATATTGATCGTGTATGAATTTTTAAACTAGCGGAAATCGATTTATAATAGCGGTTGTCCTTTTGAGATAAAAAGCAAGTCATATAGTATGACGAGATAATTTATCGTAGAATAAAAATTACACTTTTTTTCACTTTTTGTGACGTCACCTTGTGACTTATTGCTAAACGCGCCGCGCCCGCGCCGGGCTGTTTATTGTTCGTAAGCGGTATGTTTGCCGTGCTGGCAACGCAATCGTTAAACACCGATTTTTGCGTTACGCAATAAAATCGTCAAGCGAAGGAAACTTTTTTTTTCTGTCACATTGTTGTGGCGTGAAAAAAAAATTACACGCGGCTGTTTGCGCGGGGATCGGCGAGAGAGCGGATATTCGCTATTCGACGCCCTGCATCGGCATTCTGGAATGTGCGCGAGGCAATTTTCGCAGCCGCCCGACACGATAAATGCGAATAGATAAAGCGGAAATGGAGAAGATAATAAAACTAATAGTAGCGATGGCAATTTTTTCTCTTCATGAAAATTTATAAATACTCGAAAAAGACAAAAGAAACGAAGACCGATTAGTCTGTGTTTTAACTGAATAGCGAGTTACGCGAGTAAGATACGATTAAAAAGTATTTTTAGGATATTTAATAGTTGAATTGCAAAGATAGGACGTACGACAAACTCGGCTTCTTTATATCGAACGGGAAGAAAGCGAGGTGAGAAAGTATAAAGTAAAAGAGAGAAACCTATTGAGATCTCTAAAAATAATTATTATATAATTATTTTTTTAAAGATCGCAAATTTCAAGTTACTTAGATGTTATTTGCCAGAGCCTGATATATAAATAAGTAATATTCAACTCTGCTATATTATTGTTGTCTTAAAAAACTCAAGATGCAGTTTAATTATCATGGAATAGTAACAGCCCGCAGTCGCCGGGAACAGAGGGCGAGAGCAGGGGACGGGAGAACGAGGGGTCCCTTCTATTTTCGACCCAGATTGATGAGAGTGGGCTCTCGCCGCGTCTTTTCTAGGCTGGGATCCGTACATTACTTATACAACTCTTTTCGTATACATGCAGGCTTTTGCACACCGTTGTTACTTTGTCCTGGGACAGTTATGACTGATGGAGCAATCCTCGCTCCTACGTTGGCTTACGCCCCGCGCCGGAACGGCATAATAACGCGGATGTGATTAGGCGAGACGAGAGGACGAGACGAGAGGCACGTGTCACTCCTCCTGTCGCTGGCAAGACGCGATTTTAAATTCATCGAATATTTGAGAGTATTTTAGCTTTTGTATTTTTCGTCTTTAATACAAACGGCTCGTAAACTCCGGAATATCGACAACTATGTCGAAGCTTGTCCCGTTCCGGAGGAATTGACTCGACAAAAGTTACGCGTTAGTCTTGGTATTTATAGCGCCAGACAATCTAATCAAATTTTTCTATACATAAACCAGTTTAGTCGTTGGATACGAGTCATTAAATTTATTATTGTTGCAAGGACGTTTAGTTATTATTATTTCTTGTAAGATTAGAGAACCTGTTCTTTTTAAAAACAATATTTAAATAAGTTGGAGTTTACGATCTTGAAAGAAATAATTGTAGTAATTATTTTTAAAGATTGCAAACTCCAAGAAGGATACAGGAAGAAAAATAGTCGCAAGCAGAGTGCGTCATACGTTTTATCAATATATAATTTATACAACTGCTAATTGGATCTTAATCTTAAATTTTTTAAGATTACAATACAGGAGTTGCAATATTATTTCTTTACATCAGGCTCTGGCAAATAACATCTAAATAACTTGAAGTTTGCAATTTTTTAAAAAATAATTATGTGGTAATTATTTTTAAATTATTTTAAGTCGTAAATCGCAAAAAAGACACAAAGAAACAAATCAGGATAAATTTATTTATATATATATATTATCGGAATAAATATTAATACAATATTATTTATTTATATTAGGTTTTGACAAATATAACATCTAAATAACTCGAAGAATCTTTAAAAAAATAATTATACGTGGTAATTATTTTTGAAGATCGTAAATCACCACAAAAAAGGTACAGAGAAGCAAATTCATAAATTTTATTACACGCGAAGGAGTTTCTGTCTCTCATCCACAAATTATCCTAGCCAAATAATTTTTTTGAGAGGTCCATGAAACAAGTTTGATGTCGTCGCTAATGGCCGGTCTCTTTTATAATCGCCGCACGTTGATAATCGTTGGCAGGGCTTTTACTATACGGATTCTTAATGTGAGATGTTTATGCTAGTGCACGTTCCACCTTACGTTTTACTTACGATAAAAATGATTCATCATGAGAGTTGACGATAAACAGTTACCACAACGCGTAAGTCACAGACGTGTTCGCGATATTTAAAGCTCGCTTAGCCGTAATTTCGACGATTCCCAGTTATGACTTTCAGCTGGGTCCGCGGTTCATAAATAAAATCCGTCAAAGTACCAGTTTGGATAAACCTCTCGCATCAGGACTCCGCCCGCCGCGCCGTCGTCATCATCATCGTCTCGCGTTTGATCGTTCGCGCGTTGTCCGTTCATCGAAGTCACGAGGCAATCTCGCTTTCAATGAGCTTAATCGTGCACGCGACGTCTCGTGACGATGAATCATCGTCTTGGTGTGGCGTTTGAGCACCACGGTGATACTATGTCCTTGTTCCCCATATATGAAATTTCGATTACCAATTTAATTGCACGATCCCAAAGACAGAGCGAACCCTCGTGAAGGGGACTGTGCATCGCTTGCACTTTATCGTGAAATACGAAACTAGTACTATCCATAAACACAATTTTTGGAAATAGGGGTAGTAAATATAGAACGCAAACCTCTCTTACATAAATAAATGTTAAACTCTGTGCAGATATCAAAAGACGTACTGTGATGTAGTATTTATAATAATTGTACGAGGACGATTAAGAGGAATTGAAGCATGGACGATTAAGAAGAAAGGCGCACCGAGATAACTCGACATGATGCTGTGTGCGTAATAATTGTGACGATTATTTGAGTGCGGACACCATGTTAATTGCATCAATTAAGTGCTGTCGCTATAACAGATCATCGTCGATGCGATATTATATTATGAAGAGAAAGAAAGAGAGAGAAAGAGAAAGTATGTGTGGCCTGCAAGAGTGTTGATGGAACATAACGTTCCATCAAAATTAATAAAATGGAATTAGCATTGTCTTTCTACCGGTTAATTTCTCGGAAATAATTTACTTTCCATCTGTCAAAGAAACAGAAGAACACAACAAGGAATGATGATTATATGCTAATAATACGGCCAGAATGATGGATCAAATTGTTCTAGGTTTTTGCCATGTATAATACTCTCGTATCGATTCGAAGAACTGATTTCTCCTGATGAAAAATATCGGACGGTTACCAGAGGCTGCGAGAGAAACAGAGAGAGAAAGAGAGAGAGAGAGAGAGAGAGAGAGAGAGAGAGAGAGAGAGAGAGGAGGTCGGGAGAGAGGAAAGGCCCTGGGAGGCTCTTTTTCGTTCTGCTTTTGCTCGTGGAATTTTCCACGAGGTTTTACGATCTCTGTCGGCGGTTACAAAAGGAACGCGCGGCCTGTTTCTTTCTGTCCAAGAAGCGAAATGTCGCCCGGAGCAGACTGCGTCGCAGTCGTCGCACCACGTGCATGCATACATGAGGGACACAACACGTGCGTGAGCGCGCGCATACACGTAACAGTGTATTGTTGTGCAACAACAGTTCCCTTCTGCATATCCTTAAGAGAAATGTGAATTTTTTCAAATTTTTTTACTAACACTCGCAAATGGAAAAGGATTATACGCTTATCTTTACACCGTATATCTCAAGTTGCGACTAATATATCATTCAAGATATAAGCAGACTGGATTATATATTTATAAGAAATTGCAAATTTTACAACAAAACAAAAGATCTTTTCAAATACATCGAAGCACTCTTAGATCCAGTTTCACAAGTGTCGGTTAACTTTTAATCTTAGATTAACTCACTCTTCGTCTCCTTTTAACGTCCTAGAAAGAGACGAAGAGTGAGTTAATCTAAGATTAAAAGTTAACCGACACTTGTGAAACTGGGCCTTAGTGCGTAATATTACCGCGTTAATAATTGACATTTGAAATTTCTCTATCTGTACTCATTTTTTAAAGAAATTTTTACTGATCTTTTTTTCTCAGATTGTATTAGCTTTAAATTATTCGACGTTCTCAGATTGTATTAGCGTCAAATTATTTGACATTCTCAGATTGTATTAGCTTCAAATTATTTGACATTTGAGATTAATCGATGTTTTTTCGACGTACAAAAAATGGGGAGGTTTGATTGCATTTATTATTCTCTTTTTTTCTCTTTCTCTTAAATATATATTAAAAAATAAAAAATAATTTATTTTATTGAAATTTTAGATAGAGCTATTGTGGGGGGTTTACAATACATTTCTATCAGTCGCTACCATTAATAGGCTTTGCTGTATATATTCGCGTATATGGGAACAAAGTATATCGCAGATATAAATCAGGGTTCCGTGAAACCAGGTCAAAAACCTCCGCACTGTAGCCCTCCACGCTTATGTAACCTTGTCCTACAAAAGCGATGCGAGAGGGGAAACATAGACGCTCCTTTCTCTCGCAAGGAATCGTTTTGTGTATATCTCGTCCGCTTGCACACGTGTGCGGGATCTCTTCATCTCTCAAAAGATCCTCCCGCTTTGCCTAGCATCGTCCAGCCAGCAATATTCGCGCGGGAATATAAGTATTCCTCGAATGTCGTAGGTCGTAGGTGGATACTCAAAGGCAGATTAAAGGGAAGTTACGGCGAAAGATAATCCTTCGAGGAATATAATCGGATAGAAGATATTATTGTCGACAGAAAGTCAATACTGTCCTCTGCTATATCTTACGCGTGATATCTAAGGTATGTCAGAAATGTTGGGATGTTATTAAACGTGCAATATTTATATTTGCATATATTTATAACATACAACACTAACAATGCCTCTCAGTAATTGACATCCACGATGTCTGGATACCCGGTATGTATTTCAACTCCTAAAACATTCGAATAATTTAATAATACGAAAGCTCGGTCGTAAACCTTGACTGCTCGCGTGAATGTACATACGTAATGTACAATTCAGTTATTTATCGTTTTTTTTACTAGGTCAAATATTATACTGGCACACTCGACAGTACTAAATTGTCTGTGACTGTTTGATGAAAATATAATATCACGTTATATCGATTGATCATTTCACAAAAAAACTGACTTCTAATTTATAAAGGTCCTTCTTCCTGCATTGTCATCTTTAAATCATATATTTACATATATAAGTTGATTGATGTATAAATAGTATATCTATTCGATAATAAAAATTAATTCATGATAGACTCGCGGCAAAAATTGTTATTGCTTCGTCACTTTGCATTGGGGCTTAGACTGAGGATAAGGCGCTTTTCATACTTATCTAATGGAAAATTCGATCGATTGCTTAACAACCGCCAGACATATTATTCTTGCATTCGCTCGATAATTGTAGGTTCAGCGTTGTTGAAAATTTAACGGGCTCTGCCAAGAATGTCCGCGCATTTGCGTTTTGGACGTCGCGGACTCAGAATATATCCGCCTCTTTTAAGCCACGTGAGCGCGGTACAAAGTACGAGAAAATTGTCGACTGACTCTGGTATGTACTAATTATCATTAATTCCTCATTACGAATAAGAAGAAAATCGAGATTCCACCGAGGATAATCTAAGGTCTGTTTTCTGTCGCTGCACTGCTGAACTAGTGCACCCTGGTGCAGTAATAAGTTAGAATGGGACAAGTATATTTTGTTTCACTCTAACTTACTGCACTAGGATCGCTCGCACGATCCGCATTGCGCGCTTCCACGAGAGAATTTATTTAAACCGCGGATAAAAAACCTGATGCGGGATAAAAGAGCGTAGAAAAAAAATAGGCGCCGCAAAAACAAGAAAACTTGACGTAACGTCATCGTAGCAGATGTTGCATTTACAAAGGATCTCCGTCTTCTTTTCGCCAAACAAACGACGACAAATGCACGCAGAGCCAGCCGGTTCTCTCGCCCCACCAGGTCTTCTCATTATAATGCCGGAACGGAGGTTTAAGGTGTCCTCACGCTGACGGGAATCCGGGCTGTATATAAAATCAGTGTAAACAGTATCTTTTTAAGGACTTTTCATGCAGAAAGGTTGAATGAACGTTTGGGGATATCCAGGTCGAATAAATAATACGCTCGTGCCATGAAGTTTGAAAGATAACAATGCAATAACTGTAGAGCACACAATTGAGTATAACTCGAAAGAATATAAAATAACATGAGGACTATAATACACGCAAAAATACTGCATATCTATATGTAACGTAATTATTTTCGATTGACACGAAATAGAGAAATCGTCGTTGTGAAACGATCTTTAGATCCATACGTCTATATATATTCGCACATACCGCATGTCTGTGCAGTCTGTTGTTCAACAATAAAAGCCGATCGTCAAGTTTCTAGGGCCATTGTTACAAGGTCCGAGAAGCATAAGGAGCAGCCAAGAATTTTACACGGCGGAATACGGAAATAGAACGAAAGGTATTGCCAGTCAGTCGCAATGCATTAATGAACGGCTCGCGAGTTTTGTCAGAACGGGAGATTGTTAAGATTGAGCAACATCGGCGATGTGCGTATAATTAATCATGGATATATAATATATGTATAAGTACGAGTGATTTTTTTTCACACGACACGTTATTACGAGATGCACGAAAAGAGCGATTATTTAATTTAACCGAATCGTTGCGTTGACACAATCGTCGTTACATAATTGCGGTAAAACAAAGATGAAAATTACGTGTCAACTGACGCGACAGACTAAATTATGTTGATTGCCGATACGAGCGTGTCAAGAAACGGAAGGAAAAGTGTCGGGTGTGTCGATTACATCATCGCATTGCAACGCGTAACCGGAGATGGACAAGAAGATCGGTTGACTGCGCCTCGAGGCGCGATTTCCAAGGCATTGTGATAAATTTTGATAAGCAATTAATTATATATTTATATATGAGGAGGTAAGTTGAGGAGACATGTAGGATGATCGTTCGTCGACAATACGAAGATTTTTGGGATTTTTTTAGAGAAGAAACATGTCGAGCGATATATGTATATTCGGATAAACGTAGCTCTGAGACAAGCTCTGATCAAGCATGACTTACAAATCGTAACACCGACATTCCGAATTATACGAAAATATTGAGACATCGAGACGGTACTATTGTGATGTCTAAGATATTCGTAAATACAAAGATGGGTATTGGAACAACCGGTAGTCATCGGTCACTCGCGACGAGGTATATCTCATTCTTGACGCCGGCTGCGGCCGTGCCGCTCGAGAGCCCCTCGCGATCGTTAGTCCGCGAACGAGTGCTCGCGAGATCACTATCCTGATCGTTTCTCCCCGGTTTTTGTGTGTTCGAAAATCTCCTCATCTCTACCAAAAGATCCTCCCGTCGGATCCACGTTACATTAGTACTTGAACTTTGAATAACTTCGTTGGTAACTGTCGTAGCTTATAAGCGATTATAATTTTTTTTTTTACTTTGTCAAGCAGACGCGCGCACAGGTGTGTCTTTTCCCATTAAATAAAATCTACGTTCTAGATGTTGTAATGTTTCCGAATGAATTTGTCAGTGTTAAAGCCATTCCATTCCGTCGCCCTCGATCGTAATCGTATAACGACACAATGTGGTGTTTCCAACAGCCAACAGAACGGAGCTGCCATCACAGCGATTACTCCACATGTGGACATCGCCGTCGCGACTCAGGATCGGCCGGGCACCTAGGAAAAAGACACAGCCTTAAGCCTGCATCGTCAGCTGCCGCGGCCGGTGAAGGATGGAGAACACCGATGGATCCAGAAGGAAGCTCTCCTTCCTCGGCTTCGGCAAGCGGGTATCGGTAAGTGTCCATGGTGTCGATTACGGACTATAATAATTAATATATTAGCGCGAGCGAATAAAAGACGCGCCGGGGCTAAATCGAAGGGAAACTTATCTAGACTTGTATGCTCAAGCGTATTGGATGATCTAATAGCTATACTTCGGCAAACAATATTCCATATCGGGATTGGTATGCACTTGGACTCTGCCGCGATAAAATGCATATCGCGTTACTTCAATGGCATAATATCTTTTACATCTACGGACGTGCGACCACCATACACAGCTATCGCGTTCCTCGTATCGCGAATTCCCGTGTCTAAAAATATTTCATATCGATTAGCGAAAAATTTTCACGTCACAGATTTCTTGCGCGCCTGTCCCTTTATCTCATCCTTTTATCTCAGATAATTTTTTTTTTAATAGAGAGCTGAGAAACGCTTATCGCCGCTCTCTCGCCTTTAATTTTTTCATCAGGCGAATTTTCCCCGATCCGACGGAACAAACGGATTAATAAATGGCTATAACGAGAAATTATACAGCAATTGCGGTGCATAACGATCGGCATTTCATCGGCGTTTGCGATGCATTGTCTTTTATGTATTGTGACCGTAAAAGATAATGGCGACAAAACTAAATGGACAAATTCGATCGCGTTCCCGGCACGTGTTATCGTTCGAATCGAACGTATAAGCAGATGTAATGGGGTTCCCGAGTGAGTCACAACGATCCGTGTCACACATTCGTGTATGTGAAATGAGCTGCGCGTTGTGTGTGTGCGTGTGTTGTGTACGAAGGAGCAGAGACCCGGTCCGCGCGAAATGGCGTGCGAACTATCGCGTTTCATCGCGGTTGTCTCCCGACTCCGACATGGATTCGTAAAAGCAGGACGACCTCGAGGCAGGACTGATTGGCCTGATTGTTGACGGTCACGGGTCAATAACCATTTGACACCGTGTGCGCGGCGCACCGCGCGCGGATCGCACGACACGGCCGGCCGCTAGAAACGCGAAACGGCGCGGTGGCACGTGACTTCGATCGGAAGGAAAGTTGACGAGACTTCCACGCTAAACCGCTATCCTCGCAGGTCTTTACTGA
Source organism: Temnothorax americanus (assembly GCF_048541705.1). Lineage (NCBI taxonomy): Eukaryota > Metazoa > Arthropoda > Insecta > Hymenoptera > Formicidae > Temnothorax > Temnothorax americanus. The sequence goes on from NW_027509807.1 coordinate 456,469, forward strand.
TGTTGGAGACCTGGTAAATTCCGCTGTCCTCTTCGTGGCAAAGACCGTGGACCGGAGATCGTCAACGTAACGCGTTACAGTTGCGTATGCTTGAGGAATCGAGTCCAAGGGCCGGTATTCATATAGTTATTTAAGATCGTCTTAAGTTCAATCTTAAGATGTCATGAACCAATCACAGAGCCGTATTAGCGTCTTAAGACATTACTTAAGACGATCTTGAATACTATGAATACCATGCGAGCTTATCCCTGCGAATGCGATCATCGTTAACGACCGTCGCAAATTGGTCGCAAATTTCTGAACTTTATCGATCATTGATTCCTGCTTTGCGTTTCTAATGAGATCCCAGCGTGGGCTCCAGCGCGATGCTAGTTTTTCGATTCGTGAAAGGCCGCGATTAGTTTCGTCCCGCTGACCTGGATCGAGCGATCGAACAGCGAAGTGTCTCGCCCCCTCTTGCCCTTAGCGCAAGGAAGTCGCCTAATAGAAACGCAAATTGGACGGAAATGTCCGGAAATTCGATTCGACGTGTCTCCTTTTCTCCGTCTCTTCTCTTTTCAGATGTCTTAACTGTAATCCGATAGTGAATGACGGAAGGACAAATTCCGGGAATAGATTTGCCTCGCTCGTTACTTCTCCGTTTACAGCGCGTCTCGTCTCGTCTTGCATCGGGCGCGGGGTTTAAGACGTTAACGAGTTCGCCGTTCGACGTGCCATTCAAGCGCTTACGCAAGGTCGGAAGCCGCAAATTTGATTATCAAGAGCGGTGTCAATCGTATCCTCGCTATCAGACAGCTCGAACGTCGCTGGCATTGTCAGTGTACAGGTGGCCCGTTTATGTCGGGGGCGCGTTGATCCGTAAGAGAGAGAGAAAGAGATTCCTTCTATGTTTGCAACAAACCCGAAGGTAGGGGACCATTTTCCGTAATAACATGTCGTGGCCATAAGACGCTCGCCACCCACTCGTTTCTTTCCATCCGGCGCGCCAAAAAAGATTATCCGGCTTATTATGCAACCAAATTTGCACCAAGTCTCATTTGCCGATCTATTTTACAAGTCGAACAATTTCGAAACTCGAACTATCCAAGTGTATAATAGCTTGAAGCGTCTTGCGGAACTTTTACCACCGGCAATTTCTTTAGCTAACAATTGTTGAGACCTTGTCATTAATTGCGGTATTATAGGTATTATGCGGTAGAACATAAAAAAATGATCCATTTGCATATATAGATGCAGGAATATGCAGTTGCCGCTGCGCTATTTCTGCGATTAATTCTGCAACGTAATTGCTTTAAAGCACCAGCGTTTAAAACGTGAAGAATCTAATAGAGATAGGAACAGAGGATAGAGATAGAAGAATATAAGATGGGAGATCTTTTGGAGAGAAGACAAATTTACGAACGATCTCTAAGATTTGACTCCTCCTTCATCTTTATCTCTCGCGTATTCCCTCGCGGTCAGTCGCCCTTCGCTTCCTAGTTAAGTTCAAGGTTGGATGTTCATTTAACTCGCCGCGCAGGGTTGGCCGCGCTGCGCCGCGCCGCCCCGGCCTCGGACGTGCTCACGGGTACGGAAGGGTGCAGAATCGCGTGCGTCTTGAAATTGCAGAAAACCGATCGCGTAATTTGATGCCCGACAATTTAATGTGATAAAGAGAGGATTAACTTTAACGGACGTCAATTAGAAGTCTCTCTCTCTCTCTCTCTCTCTCTCTCTCTCTCTCTCTCTCTCTCTCACACACACACACACACACACACACGCACACACACACGCACACGCACACGCACACGCACACGCACACGCACACGCACACACACACACACACACACACAAGTCGATAAATCTTTTAAATATATAATGTAAATAGTAAATTTCTTCAATTTTTAATGAGTGCATTCCTTGCTAATTAATGAATAAGTTAGTGCGTTTACGTTACAGAAATTGGACAAAAAATTCATTTGAAAGTGTGACAAAACGTTTGCGAAAATATCACGAAGGAAAGTTGAAAGTATTGGCAGCTTTTTCTGCGGAAGCTGAAGGACATCTCGGGCATCTACCTTTCTCTCGTGTTTTTTAAAATTAAAAACTTCCACGTCCAGGATTTAATCGCGTGCCTATATCCTGCTAGAAATGATCAACAGCAAGAAACGATTATTAGCAGGAAACGAAACCACTTGTTCGTTAAATACTAAGCTCTCCATCGATTTCCCCTGTCGGCATTTGGGAGGAAAGGTCATTGCTGATGGAATAAACTGGGGAGGCTGCTGCGGTTCAGGTTCAAGGTCAGTCGGAGCAGGAAGCGAGGCGAGGAGCGCACGTCAAGCGGAGAAATGGGAAAACACGGTCGATGATGGAAAAGCTTGTTTCTCACTCGTCTCTAATACTTCTCACGCGATCGCAGCTGCGGCGTAGGTGGCGATGATGAAACGTTGAAACATTGACGATTCGTTCCACGAAATCGGTGGTTTCCGAGGAATAACGAGTATTGATCACCAGAACGGATAATAGATTATTTTCTTTTGCAATCTTTATCAGTCGGAATGGAAAATACAAGATGATTATGCGTGTAATATCCAGGAGGAAACTATACTTTACGCTCTTCGGACAATATTATATTAGCCGTCATGTCTCTTCCTGCTCTTTCTCGCGCGCTTTTCCGCTAACAATGATCGATAACACCTCTATGACCTAGGCCTAGCCGAGGTCGAGTCGGTCCGCAATTCTCGGCCTCTCCCATCGCTTCTACCATCTACCACTTTATTCAACACCATCAGCTGAGCTGAGCTTTCCCACTTGCGGAGATCTCTCCCCTTAACGCCAGTTTTTTCTCTTTCTTTTGCTCTCGAGGTCTGTTCCACTCGAGCCCTTGTATCCCAGATTTCACGGCCGATTGACACTTGTTGCGTCCGCTAGCCTTTGTCAATCATCCGCGCACTCTTTTCGTGAGATTTCTGATTCCAAATGCGCCAAGAGATCGGCAGGTGTACCTCTTTTCTTTAAGGAGGATCAGATTGGAGGACCGTAAGGCGGCCCTTTGCCAGAATTTATCAGCCGTTGATTAGTTAGCTGCAATTCTCTGGTCGATTCTCATCCCATCGATAAAATTATAAATGAATAGAATTAGTAGAATTAATAATATTATTAGCAAAGTGTTTGGAAGATTGGTTAACTCGACATTTCCTTTCTCTAGAATCTTTACGGAAGATACTCTGGTAGTCTTTTTATGCATCAAAGGATTAACTCGAGTCATCAGGAGCAGTACTCAAAGGTATACGACCATTAGGTAGGAAATTGGTTTACAGGAAGGGAAATTGAAAATCCTGATTTGAGATCCTGATAAATCGAATGAGCAGAGGAGGAAGGACGGGGCAGGGGGGAGGGAGACGGAAGGAGGAAAAAGAAGAATGAAGGGATTGCTCCTCGATTGAGCGTATGGGGTTGATATCGATTCACCCCCTACCACGGATTGTCGCGCGTTTCCCCACCCAGAGCCTTCCCCTCTTTCGGTCTTCCCGGTCCGGCGGGCGCCACCCTCCGCCCTCAGTTCGGATTCCTCCAGCTCTCAGCGCCGACCGGCCGGGTTGTCACTCGGCCCGGGATGCCATGCCCGAGGCCACTGCCGGTTCCTCTGGGAAGTCGTTCCTGCAGCGGGCGCGGGGCAAAGTTCTCCGCTGGTTACGACGATCCCTGCGGTCGACCCACCAGGTGAACACCAGCTGTCCCGTTCCCTCGAAAAAGCCGGTCACCTAATTCTTTTCGCGCCCGCAATTTGCGCGACCGAATAAACTGTCCTTCGGGAAGGCAAGATTCCCGTGTTCCTCCAGCTGTTCTCGAAATTATCCCTTGGCGCCTTTTGTGATCGCTGTTCGATGAAATATCATGAAAGTTGGAAGTTTCTGTGACGTTAGTCATGTGGGCTGTGAAAAACGGAGGCAGCAATCCGTTAGATTTCATAAAGCTTCAAATCTAGGTATGACATTCCAATTTCTCTTGTTGAAAATTGGAATCCAGAATTAATGAAATTTTAGTGGAGTTTGCTAAAATGAAATATTTCAAGATGCTCTTCAAATGCTTGTTGAAAAAAGAGATATATTTTAAATATTTCTCAAACATTTCTGTAACTTTTTTATGGGCAAAATACAGTAAAGAAATATATAAGACGTCACTTAAAATATATTATATAATGCCTGTAATCCACAAGAGATATAATTTTCAATATTATTTCATTTTTCCCCATTTTTTTCGCACTCATATAACTTCGCGTTATTAAAATCGTAAGTGGGATTATAGATTAGCTTAGCAGATGTTAACTTAGAAAGACATTGAACATGTAACAATATTTACTGAAAAAGTATTCTCATTTATTTTTATTTATTTATTAAAGAAAAGTATATATTTTTCTGTACATCTGTATCGATATGTGAAAATAGCGTGGAAAGAAAGTCTACTCGTAAAACTCTTCAACTTAATCTTGTCACAAGCACTGGAGCACTGGTTGTACCGCGTAATGAAACAGCTAGATTTTTTTAGTTTCGCCAAGTTCTTCGGACGAACAATTCGTAGAAAAGAATTTCGTGAATTACTGCGCAACGTTCGTTTTGATGATCGTGCCAGATGACGTGCCAGATTAATTTGATATTGTTTCAAGATTTGTTAGTGCGGCGGATAATGGAAAAGTTTTCGATGTTTTTCATCTTTTTCTTAATACTAAAACCAACCAATGGTTATACTTTTATGGCGCGTTCAAAGTTGAAATTCGTGCCGTGAACACCAATTTAATCTCCCACAATGAAAAACAAGTTCTACAACTCGAACTTTATCGGGAAAAAAATGTATTTATTTCCGTGCGTCACAGATCCATCGCGATACAAAGCAGGATTTCGACAATGTATATTACGAAGTGCAGGATCGATTCTCAACGGCTCTTTGACTATTGTAACCGTTGTGTGCTTGACCCGAACAGATATTAACAGCATATTTTTAAGCTTGTATGAGAATATGAAACTCGATGAGAATAAACTTCAAAGCGAATTTCTATTTTGAAACGAGATGGATAAATAAAATTGTGCACGGCTGATGCACAGTAATTAATTGGATACGATGTAATCTTTTTTCAGAGCTAAAAAAGTACTCTCTAGAAATACACTCTTTTTAAACAAAATGCGATGCATCCGAAATTAGTAAATGATATTTCTTTTAGTTAATTATAATCGGTATTAAGGATCTTTTTCGGAAATTTTTGAAATCCATTCTAAAATATCCTTTTGCATATCTCTCACACATTAACATGGATATATAGGAGGTGTGAGAAATCAAAGTGTATATTGCATAATCAAAACGTTAGTCTGTCGCCAATATTCTTTTGGCATTATCTTATGTCCATTTCTAAGTCCAAAGTAGATTAACTTTAATCTTGGGTTGACTTACCCGTTTATCTTTTTCTAATTCTTAAAACTAAAAAAAGATGAAAAGCAAGTTAAACGGTGATTAAAGTTAATCTGCATTAATAAAAATGAACATAGGTTTTCTAAAATTGCTCGATAATAATAGGCATTTCCTCTTCAGAATAATGCTAATAATGTAACTGGCACTTGTGAAGATATGTTGCTCTCTATAGAAATCGATATCTGTATCCTGAATTGCATAGGTAGAGTGGCCTAGGGCGATTAATGCACTTATATAGCTCTTGCGTACCTAGGATGCCCTAAAAAGGATCTTTCACGATTCTTCTTATATATATATATCACGATTTTTATATATATACAATTTATAGCCCCCTCTCTTTTTCTCCATTCTCTTCCCCCATTCTCTCATTCTCCTATTTAATTAAGTTTCCTATTTTCCTATTTTTATTTCTCTCTCTCTCTCTCTCTCTCTCTCTCTCTCTCTCTCTCTCTTTCTCAATATTCTGCAGCAATTTCTGCGACATAATTGAATTGATTTACAGCGATTAATGTGCAGCAGCGACAAACGTTAATGTAACATGATTGTTTGTCATATCAGATCGACGGGCATGCCGCGGAAACGGGACCGGAGCTCGACGAGGAGATGGAGAAGGTCTTTGCGATGGACGTCGCGGAGAAGTTCGACGTAGCCCGGCTTGGATCGCCCTCGGAATCGACTGGATCTGATAGAGATCGCGACCGCGGGCCACCCCCGCGATATGGCGGCGATCGCGATTTCAATCGTAAGTCGCTATAGTGTCGCTTTTCGACGTTGTTTCCTTTCGAGGTGCCGTTTACCTTCGAGAATTGGAAATAATAAAAATGACGTTTTTCCTCAGAATACCGTAAAAGAAGCTACCCACATCCGCACATGCCCCTGAAGAGCCTGCATTCCAGATCTATGCGACGGCATCTTTCACCGTAAGTTACCCAATAAAAGAAGATATTCAGCAAAATCTATTTCGTAGCTTTCTCGGCGGATACTTTGTCGATACTTGAAATCTTTTGTGCGAATCATCATTTGAGAGTGCAATATCTCTTCCGTATCACAATTGTACGTACCTACGATCGATTCTATGTACGCGAGTATAAAGCACATATATGATTGATTTAATATTCCTGATGAACCTCTTGAAACTAATAAGCGTTTAACTTCTGATAGCTCTAATTGTAAAAGATAACTGCGAAATTTCTCGAGTTTCGAGCGAGCAACATTCAATTGAATGCGTGTGAGAACCTTTTAGCTGGGAAACTGAAGCCAGAAAAGGTACATCTTGCGTTTCTTCGATATCCTTAGCGAAGGATCGGCAACAGAAGTGTCCACCGAAGAGGATCATGGTAATGTTCAAGCGAGGAGTAACGAGGTCCAGGAGGTCGACGGGATGAACCGTAACGGGCTGCAATCGACCGTCACAGCCGAGGCCGAGGCCGAAGTCGACGAAGAAACGGCGGAGGAAACCGAAAATGTAGGCAGCAGCGAGAGCGAGGCGCCGATCTCGGAGAGGGCGGCTTCCGGTTTCAGCGACAGTCCGACCATCGGCAGTCCGAGGGTGCAATTTGAGAAGATCAAGGAAGAAGATGTATTGAGCATGCAGACACCAGAAGTGCCAACCGCTCCGATGAGTGGCCTGGAGGAAGATCGGAATCGCCGGCGACATCAGAAGCACGAACATAAGTAAGTTAAATCTACGTGACGGCTTGTCAAGAGCGACAGAGATAAGAGAGAAGAAAAGATCACGCGATCTTTAATTAACACATTTAGCCGTCAAAACGAGAACGTATTTTTTTCCGATTAGTATAAAATAACATCTTGATGAGAATACGGGGTCAAAGTAGCTCTAATTTGAATGAATATCGTGTCTGCATATATATAATGTGCACGGATCCTCGATATTTTAGGCGAAAGTTTAAATCCGGCGGTCGCATTTCATGTCACAATTTTGCGGACTCATATTTGCACTGTATAAACCGCGCAATTATGAGCACGAAGCGATCGACCTTTATTTCGTACCATCCCGAGCGATGGGCTAGATTCAGCAGCGTGACAATTCCGGTACGGCACGGTACCATGTCGGCTAGTTGGTTCAAGATTTATGAGGTGGGGTGTGCTGAAAAATGTATGTTTACATCAGCGACTTAATTAAACATTGGCTTTATTTAGACCCGTCCAGATTTCCTAATTCTCTTCAAAAAGGAGAATAATTTCTTGAATAAGAATAAATAATTATAAAATAAAAATAAGAATAAGTCTCTTATAAATAAGAAAAATAAGAATAAGAATAAATCTTATTATCTTTAAGTATGACACGAGACAGATTGAAGTATTTATCATAATATAAGATTAGGGCTAATCAGAATTTGAAGTAAGTACGTATGTTTATCATGATTATTTCAATAAGATTGGTAAATCTGCCCGCCCAAGTTCGGTGGCTATAGGCCTGATTGAATTTTTTCTTTCTTCATGTCACGATTAAATCATGATCAGGCAAATCTCTTTTATTCTCTCTATAAAAATTTAAATATATATTCCTACAAAAAGACTTAACTAACTGTCCCATTATCGACTGCTCTTCCAGACGTCACCATCACAAATCTCGCAAATACTCTCTGCAGGAGGATCCGCAATGGCGAAAGCGATCGGGGGCCGGTCTTCCAGACAATTCGAGCTTACTGACTCGACGTGTCAGCGTCCAGCCAGAAGAAGCGAGCACCTTACAGGAACTCGATATCGACGACCTGGAATCGCATCGTAGTGATGATCCGCGTGGCATGCGGCGGCACAAAGCCGCTCACTTAACGGTGCAGATTGGCCGACGGAAGGAAGGCGGTATCCCTCATGACACCTTCAAGAAAATGTACGATCACTCGCCGCACGAGGTGTTCGTCCAGCTGGACGAACTACACGGCTTGGGCGAGGAACGCGAGTGGCGAGAAACCGCGAGGTGGATTAAATACGAGGAGGACGTTGAGGAAGGTGCTGACAGATGGGGCAGGCCACACGTGGCCTCCCTTAGCTTCCATTCGCTGCTGAATCTTCGTCGTTGCCTGGAAACCGGCGTCGTCCTCCTCGATCTGGAGGAAAAGGATCTACCTGGGTTGGCTTACAGGGTAGTCGAGCAGATGGTCAGAGAGGAGCTTATTCTGGCCCAGGACAGACCGGTTGTGATGAGAGCGTTACTGCTCAGGCATAGGCATGTGCACGAGCACGAACGTGGGTTTCGATTTGGCGGCAAGAGGAGCTATTCCAGTTACACCAGCCTTCAGGTAATTCGCCCATAATGACGATATCGACGATATCGTTTGCATAACATGCATCGTGCGCACGAAAACGGCCAACTCCTGATTAAGACTCGCAAGATTCGCTTCGAGTTGTTTACCTATATCGAAAAGTAAATAAGTACACCGATGAAAGGTGGAAAGTGATAATCTATTGCTCAACAGGTAATAACCGTGTTCACAAGCCTCAGAGTTGCTATATAAATTAGATTTTGATGAATTTCCATCTCAATTTGAGCCCCACGAACTGACGTAACCCTGAGTTTGCACTTTCGAATCTCTAGTGATCGAAAATAATTGCGATGATTGTAATGAATGCTGATGTACTTTATCGTGTTCGCGTTGAGACTTGAAAATAAGTCAATTTTATATGAATGTCGCAGTTTATGGAAATGTCGAAGATCATCTGTGGGGGCGATGTATCGAGCGCGATCAGTAGTGAGTAGTCGCAACGGGTGGTAGCGGAGAATAGGTTTAACTGACAGTGCTAATATTATTTCCACAGTCCATCTGGCTGGAGGAAGAAGATGCTGCGCGGGAAGCCGCTGAGAACCATGTAACCCAACATGTAAATCTCTCGTTTCCCGAATCAAACGCAGTTTTTTTACTTCTATTACTCTAGTCCTTCACTCTGTTCGCTCGCACGCCTCATACGAATTTTTATATACTTTTTAAAGTAAATCCGGCATGAATCTACGGGACAATGTCGATTTTGTATAAAATTTTTCACTTAAGGACTGATTTTTGGTCTTAAAACATGAAACAACAATTTATTGGGTCAATATTTCGAATACTTTTAATCTGGTTTAATACTTTGTGTATTTTATATGCCTAACATTTAGTACAACATTAATACAAAATTAACATCTATCTCTAAATTATTATATGGTTGTAGTAGATAGGTAGACATATAGTAATACAGAATACTGATTATAGAACAGTCATTGACAATGTCGTAGCTTAAGGTTTATTCTAGTTATACAATTAATTTATGTATAATTTTTTTAGTCTTGACATTGAAACTAGTGAAAAGTTTATTTATTAAGTGGAGTCAGTTTTTTGCCTCATGTCCTTCATAGTTATTTTCATGATAGGTAAATGCCACACAATTTTACTCCGTAGCTTAAATTAGGACAACCGCAGCGCGATTTCCTTCCTACAGCTTGCAGTTTTTTCATTGTGTTGCGTTTCTCCACGGGTGCCTTTTTAGCACTAGTCCTAGACTCGCCTGGGTTAAATTAATTCTAGAAATATTCGTTTAGTGCCGTTTGTCGAACGATAACGACTACAAACGCTTGTGATCGTATGTCGTGCTTTTATTCATTAGAATTTCATTCTTATTATAGTTTATTATTATTTTTTGCCTAATGTTCATTCGTTATCGCGGAGCAAATCACGAAGATATGACATGTCTTTTGCATCAATGTGAGGCTGAACTATTTTATGTGCATTATTTTGTAAGCATTCCTGTGTGCATTCACGAGTACACTACATGACGGTTTTCTCACTTTATACAATTACAATTTTTTCTATCATAATACTTTCTCACCGTGAGATGTTTACCTCGATTAATATATGTATATCTTTCATAATATCATGAAGACTTGAGTCGAAAAAAAAGCGATCATTGATAATGTCACACTCTTCTGTTATTGTATATTTTTATTCTGCTTAATTTTTATAAACTGAAAATAATCAATCAGCTTGTCTTTTTGGGAAATTCATTATTATTACTATTATTATTTGAAACATTTTCTTTGTAAGTTAAACAATATCATGAAATTAGATAAACAGATGTCTTATTTTACAAGTTAAAACAATTCTGCACATTTTTTACATTTTTTATAAGATGTAAGTTATTTTCGCAAATAGTTATTATTTTTACTGTTTATATAATTTTTGTAATTAACAGGCTATTTACCTTCTGATTTAGTCTTAGTCTTTTGTTTACTTCTAATTGTTCAATGACATGAGGTTGTTCTAGTTTCAAGATATTGAGAAACAACCGATTTTTTGAATTTTCTTACCGAAGATCTAATACGTAGTCTTTCTTCGGCGGAATTTAAAGATTCTCAGATTGTTTTATAAAAATTTGGAAACATTCGACAGAATCTGCACGATGCGAAGCCGAAGATCGTCTCGTCGAATCTGGCGCTCGACAGTAATCACACGGTGGTTGATATCAAGGAGGAACTAACGTACATGAGCAGTAACGAGGACTTGAAGAAGAGTCACAACGACTATATCCTCAAGAGGATTCCAGCCGATGCTGAGGCGACAGTTGTACTCGTCGGCGCCGTCGACTTTCTGGATCAGCCGACGATAGCCTTCGTACGATTGGCCGAAGGTGTGTTTATGCCGTCCATCACGGAGGTGACGATACCGGTCAGATTCATGTTTACCCTATTGGGGCCGAGAAACGGCGACCTGGATTATCACGAGATCGGCCGGTCAATCTCCACCTTGATGGCGAACACGTCGTTCCACAAGGTCGCTTATAAGGCCAACGAGAGGCGAGAGCTGCTCTCGGCTATTAACGAGTTTCTAGACGATTCGATTGTACTGCCACCCGGCGACTGGGAGAGACAGGCCTTGTTACCGTTCAACGAACTTAAGGCAAAGAGCGAGGCTATCAGGAAGCGAAAGGCAAAGGCGCTCGAGGAGAAGGACAAACCGGAACAAAGTGAGGCGGCCGTGAAAAAAGGTAATTTCTTCAAATACTTTAACTGTCTTTGTTATTCAATTCTTAAAATTTATCGTTTTCGCTCCTTCGTCCTTAATTAATTATTATACCTGTAATGTAATGTATAACAGCTCTTCTAGCCGGCGAGGAGGAGAAGAAGCCACCAGAAGACGATGATCCATTGCGACGTACCAAACGACCATTTGGCGGCCTCATCAACGACATTAAGCGTCGCTATCCCTTCTATGTATCGGATTTCACGGATGGCTTGAGCTCGTCCTGTCTCGCGGCAGCTATCTTCATGTATTTCGCCGCGCTATGCGGCGCCATCACCTTCGGTGGTCTGATGAGCGACAAGACGCAAAACGTAATAGGCATCTCTGAAACTCTGGTCTCCGGTTCGTGGACGGGCGTGATAATGGCACTATTTGCCACTCAACCGCTGGTGATCATCGGTACGACTGGTCCTTTATTGCTCTTCGACGAAAGTCTGTACAACTTCTGCTTGGCTAACGAGCTCGAATTTCTGACCGTACGGGTATATGTTGGCGCCTGGATGGGTATTATCGCCCTGGCGATTGCCTGCGTCGAAGGTTCGGTCCTCGTGCGACTCTTCACGCGCTTCACCGAGGAAATCTTCACCGGATTGATTTCTATCCTTTACATCGTTGAAACATTCATCAAGCTTTACAACTACTTCGTGCGCAATCCTCTTCTTCACGAGTACAGCTTTGGGCCGGACATCAATGACACAACCTATCCGCTCTACGTTACCGAAATGAAGGTCACGCCATGGAACGGAACCGAGGAGATCCTGCGCTTGGAAAAAGTTCTGGTACCGAGTCACGACATAGCCGGGTTGCTGATCAATCAACCCAACACAGCTTTGATGTGTACTATCCTTTGTCTGGGCACCTTTCTGGGCGCCTATTACTTAAGAATCTTCCGCAACAGCCATTACCTGGGTCGTAGTGCTCGAAGAGCCTTCGGAGACTTCGGCGTGCCTATTAGCATCGTCGTTTTCGTTCTAATCGACTATTTATTTATGGTAAAAACGGAGAAGTTACTGGTTCCTGAAGGACTCACCCCAACTATACCCGATAGAAATTGGTTCGTGTCTCCCGCTGGATATGAGAAACCTATACCACTTTGGATGGCTCTAGCTTGCGTGGTGCCAGCTTTGCTGGTTTACATCCTGGTGTTTATGGAGACTCAAATATCGGAGTAAGTTAGATTTAAATCGTTTGCCTGTCCGAGACGGCTCGCGGTTTCGGATTTATCATATCGTTCGCTTTGCAGACTGATCATCGATAAAAAGGAGCGTAAGCTGCGAAAGGGTAATGGCTATCACATGGACATCGTGGTGGTCTGCCTGATGAACGTGGGATGTGGCCTGATGGGTGCACCTTGGTGTTCCGCCGCGTCGGTACGCTCTCTCACCCACGTATCCGCCGTGACCGTGATGTCACGCACCCACGCACCCGGCGACAAGCCGCACATCGTTGAAGTGAAAGAGCAACGGGTGAGCGCCCTTCTGGTCGCGATACTGATAGGCGTGAGCATGCTGATGGCACCGTTGTTGCGGCGGGTTCCGATGTCCGTCCTTCTTGGTGTGTTCCTCTACATGGGTATCTCATCGACGAACGGCGTGCAGTTGTTTGACCGCATCAAGCTCTTTTTCATGCCAGTCAAACACCACGGTACAGCAAACTACGTGCGCCGCGTACAAACCTCCAAGATGCACATCTTCACCTCCATACAGATCTTGTGCCTAGCCATATTGTGGATTGTCAAGAGTACTAGAGCCGCTCTGGCCCTGCCCTTCTTCCTTATCCTGATGATACCATTGCGCGCTCAGATGAGCCACTTCTTCACCACCGCAGAGCTACGCGCCCTCGACAGTAAGGGACCTGAGCACGAAGTCGAAGACGAGCTGGACTTCTACGAGGAGGCTCCTCTACCTGGTTAGACTGTGCCTTAATCGACTACGATATCATGGCGTATCTCTCTCCGCCTCTCTCCTTCTCTCTTTAAATTCATCCACTATGTATCTTTCGAAATTATCTACTCATATACCTATTTCATATCAGGGTCTCAAAGTCCTTATCTAGCGCCAATACAGAGGTCGCATTTACAGAGTTCTATTTTCACTAGATTATGTATATGCATATATATGTATATAACGTCCATTAATAGAGTCCATTGATAAGGAGCTAATAAACGGTAGAATTCAAATATAAATGTACGACATATGTAATGCAGAAAGGATTATCAACAGTCATTAGACTGTCGGATCTCGTTTTGCACAAATTTTTTATTCTTTTGTGTTTTGCAGAGTTTTCATTCCACAATTTTCCATGAATCTTGGAACGCGCACGAATATTTATTTTCATTGATAATTACTAATAAGATTGCATCTGCTTATATATTTTGACCGTTTTTTGTCATGAAATTATATAAATAGCCTGACCGTACATTTTGAAATGATTGAGGGACTCACACACGCCTAATGGACGATATGATGCGTTTGCGTTCTTGAAATTAAGTGGAAAATCGGTGCCTCTGAATGCCTGATATTTGGCGCTTTGCGATGTAATGCTCAGGAGAAGTTTACGTAATGGCACACATGAAGATAGTGCCAAATCAAAATGTTATGAGGACAATGCTCGGCTAGTGATGATTTTAGAGAGATAACGTTTTCGCAAATCCTTCCTTTTTCTCTTTTTTTCATGGATATACATATAAATATATATATATATAAACACACACATATAAGGGAACATATCGTTGCCTTGATCTTTAAATTCTTCAAAGATGTGTACGTGACAGAGTTTATGAATCTTTATATATTCCAAATTTGTAGATCTTACGCGATATCTAAGTTTCAACGTTTTATTTCTTTTTCCTCTTCTTCTTCACATTGTGCCTCTCTCTACACGTGTAAATCTTTAAATTTATAGGTGCTTACGTACGCGGATCATATATTGAGGCGCGAATGTATAAATGTCAAATATCTTCACTTCCTCAGATTCTTGATTTTAGGAATTCCATATTGATCATCGATTTTAATCTTACAATTAGACTTTAAGCCTCCGATAATCTTTGCTTTTATAAATTTTATCATTGCTACATATTGTTAAATTCGTCAATTTCTTGTGATTCGTATTTACATACATATATACACATCTTCATAGTCACAAGTACGTACAAAACTTGCGCACTATATAAAGGATACTTAAAAAGACACAATTCTTGTGTCTCCCTTATTTGCACAGGTGCTTATTCACGCGATTGCACTTAAAAATGGGATAATTCTTACACATTTTTATATCTACACAAACCAGATCCCTAGATTTTCAATTTTATTAGGATTCATTTCTTATCCTTGGATTCCGTAGACGGATAATCCCTTCCATTTCACAGATCCTTTGATGGATACTTGAATCCCGCAAATCGGTAAAATCGAAACTGCGATGTTTTATTTTCTTTATTAACTTGATCAGTACGTCCTGCAAATCCTACTAGATAAGCATTCGTGTATTTGCTCGTAAAACACTATGATTTTAATTCATTCTTACGACATGAAATCTAAGAGAAGATATTCGCGCGCGCGTTTCGAGCAAGATGAAGCGATCGATGACGCTGTAATTAGAGCGGTTCGGAATTATCGTAAGGAATAAAGGCTGGTGAAAGAAAAAGAAAGAGTTATATTTAACTAAATAAACTATTTTCGAACAAATAGAGAATATATATATATATATATATATACTTAGTTTATTATATATATATAGACAGAGAAGATACATTGTATTTTTATTCGTATTAGAGTATTTTACTAAAACTTCCGTAAAGTCGTTTCCGCTTATTATAACACATCGATTGTTAATCGATAATAGAGAGAAATCTAGAGAGAGTGGAAGCGATATACTTAATCTATTGTGATAGCAAGCAGAATTGCTCGAATACAAAAAGATGGTACAACTGAGCACTTAACGTTAGCGAAAAGTTTATAATGCAAATCCTCTAATTAGATGTTTAATCGATCCATAGAACATTATCGATGCACACGTACGCGCGCACATATTCACCTATATGCGTTCCTATCGTTGTTGATATTATATTGTAACAAAAGATTATCGAGGCGAATTGTTACGAAGCGATAGTACGGTTGTATGTACATACATAGTCTATAGTTAACATACAGTATTAAAAAAATAATAATAATTAGCAATAGGCAATAGGCATAGTAGTTGATTTGCGCCTTAAATTAGTGATCGAAGAAATAAAACATATTTTAATTGTACTTGTATTTGATACTTGTCCCATTTATTCTCCGTTTTTTTTTGTTACTTTGTAATTAAAATCTCGATATGTAAAAGGAATGTAAATCTCGTGTGCTCAAAGTTGAGAGAGAGTTCCGTACTAGACAAGCCATACGTATCTATTCCGCTTCCTCATTGTCCTCGATGTGTTTGTATACAGAGAACGGAATTTTAATGAAAGTCCTACGCGATTTCCTATATACGCGATATATTAGACATTTCGGCGTTTTCCATGCAAATGGTATTAAAAAAATTCTACATTCTTCCTTTCTACATGTAGAAATCATTATTCGTATCGTAATCACCACTTAAATGGCTTCACCGCGAAGATTAGTGTCCACACTAAAGCACCTGTCACCTCGGCCACTAGAAAGTGCTATATCGAACGTTAGGTGAGAATAACAAGAGAATCTTCTTTATTTATGTAAATCAAAATTCGTAACCAGAGTAATAATTTATTAGAGCATCTCGAAGTCCTAAAACTCCGGATAATATTCGCCAGAAAAAGGCGACAGACGAAAAGCTGCTGTCACCGTTCAATATTGATACTCCTAATAGGGTCAAATTGCTCAAAGACGGTCTACCGAGGAAACATCACTCTGTGCTCGGAGCTGGTGCTTTCGGTATCGTCTACAAGGTGTTTTACAAAGGTGCCTTACCATAATTTTTCTTAATAAATTTTGCTATTAAATGTATTAAAAGACTAATCGTGACAGAAGCGATAAAGACTTATAAATACTGTTTATACCGTTTCTTAGGAGATCAAGTAGCAGCCAAGGTAATTCTACGTAAACAAAACGACGATGAAGTAATAAACTCGGAGAGACACGCGGCTAATCTGCGACACGCCAACATCGTGAAAATATTGAGCATAGAACAGGGCAGTAGCTTATCGCTGATAACGATGGAACTGTGCGGTACGTCGTTGCAGGACAGGCTGCAGGAATCGGCTCTGTCGAAAGAAAAGCGTGTTTGCATTTGGAGAGACCTCGCTAGCGCGCTCCAATTCTGCCACGATTCCGGCGTGATACACGCAGACGTCAAAGCAACTAATATTCTAATGGCAGCTGATGGTCAAGCTAAGCTCACCGACTTTGGGAGTTCGATATTGGTCGATGAACCGCATGTTTCAATCAGGCCGCGAGTACGCACGCATGTATATATATATATATATATATATATATATATATATATATATATATATATATATATACACATATATATATATATATAAATAATATATACTCATTGAATCTTTACTCAAAAACTTTAGATTCACCCTGTATATACACTTAATTATGAAAAAACGTTTATAGATGATAAGAGTTTTTACTTAATTTCTTCTCATAAAAACTAATATCTCATCAGGGCACACCAGGTTACGCAGCACCAGAAGTGCTTCGAGGAGACGTACCTACGTTCGCTGCCGATATTTATTCACTAGGAATCGTAGCCTGGCAAATGCTGTCTCGAGAAATACCATTCCATGGATTACATATCCATACTATCATATATATCTCTGTAAAAGGAACGCGTCCTAAAGATGAAGCTCTCGATGACGAATTTGCTGGAAGATACAAGGCACTGTTCAGAGCAGCATGGTCACAGAATGTCACAGACAGACCCTCACTTGGTGAAATAATCAGTAGACTTGATCTCTTGCAATCAATGGTTAATATTTATTTTGTCAAAATTTAGCTTAAGCTTATAAGGAATTTTACTTGCGATAAGTAGCTTGGTTAGTGTATCTTAATCTTGTTAGGAGTAAATCTAATGCGCTTAGGATGACAACTGAAAAGTCAGTTTTACGTATCCGGCATCTCACCACCAGGCACCAACTGTAGCAGAATAAATCAATTATAAAAATATATGCCTTGCTTTCCTTCTTGATCGTGTCAGAAACTATGCTCTATTAGAAATGTCGAATCTCTCAGAATTATCAAGTATTATTGATATTGTTGATAATAACCATTGTAATATTGCTTCCGTTAAGAAGAATCTGATCTAATTTTGTAACTCTGCGACCTTCCGGCGTTGCTTCACTTTCTGTCACATCCTCCAGTAACATGTTAACGAAATCATCAAAACCTTGCAAAGTTCCCACAATCTCCTTATCATTTTTCATAATGATGTGTATCCGAGAACCGATACATTTGTCAACAAGTTCTACAAATAATATTATAGTTTATTAGCAATAGGTTGTGTGCAAATCCAGCAAAACATTATTGGCATAAATTTAGAATGATGAGTGAACTCACTTACCTAAAGGCAACAACGTAGATGGATTCGTGCTAACCGAAGTAGCCATTATTTATATTTATATAACGAAATATATAATTACGCGTTTATCAAAATATAATTCGCTCGTTCAATTCAAAAGTAAGTTACCATAAGAACACAAAAATTGCATGGATCGCGCACAACTCAGTACTCACTCTCCATTGACCATAAAAAAGAAGATAACTAGAAGGAATGTAAGGTCGTAATGAGACGAAAAATGCTGGGCTGCGTTCGTAAACGTTACCCACAGAGTAAAAATGCCTCTATAAACCCATTCAGAAAGTCACCGGGGGAAAAGCTACCTTTACCTACTAGCGTTCAGAAAGCCTTGAGAAATTACCCAGGGCATTCCTCAACGTATGTACATACCCTCACTCGCGTTCTGCGTCTTATGTAGATAGGCCTTTAATGCGACGTCACGAGTCACGACACGCTTCCGCTCCCGGCGCTCCCCCACCTTCGTGAAGAGATTGCCACAATCTGTGGATTGCCACGAACCACGAATGCCACGGCTCGCGTCTCGCGTCTCGCTCGCGTCTTTTCGTCCATTCTCGTCCTCACTTTTTCGCGGCTCGTTGGCACCGCATGGTCTTGTGTTCCGTCTCGACTCTACTACAGATTATCTGCAAATTAATTATGGCGGAGAACAAGGAGCGTACCTTTATCATGGTTAAACCGGACGGTGTGCAGCGCGGTTTGGTCGGCAAGATTATTCAACGGTTCGAAGAGAAGGGTTTCAAACTAGTGGCTTTGAAGATGCTGTGGGTAAGTGGTAGCTCGCGCGTAATTACATTATAAGTATACCCACGTCACACCTTCACGGAATTAATAATAATAATAATAATTCTTCAGTTTAGCTACAGCAGCACAAAAAACGATGAACTTAGGTTCATTCGACGCGTTTTTGCACGAAACGAAAGAATCTGGCAGAAAAAAGTGTCGCTCTGCCCCGCGACGCGAGATATTAATCGTTAAAGTTGACAGGAATCAGGTTATGATTCCTGTCATACCGACGACATGTAGCAACACTGAACGTGCCCTGCGGCCACATGCGCATGCTCAGTGGTCGCACGCGCATGTAAAACTGCGCCAATTTTAAATGAATCAATCGTGCAGAATAACCAAGCATCTCGATTCAAGCAGTTAGGTCTCACGCTGAGAGTTTCTTTAGTTTAATTATGCGTGGGAAGCATGCATGTGCTTTATAATTTCGCCGAAGGCCCCCCTCGCACCCCCCGGGTGTGTGTGTGTGTGGTGTGTGCTTCCCCCGCATAATTAAATTAAAGAAACTCCAAGCGTGAGACCTAATTGCTTGAATCGAGATGCTTGGTTATTCTGCACGATTTATCTGTTTAATGATTTTCGTTAAAGCAGGGCACACACACACGTATGTATGTCCTGCTTTATAGAAGTTGTGATTTTTGTTAAAAAAAAGCGTCATTTAATCTATTGTACATAAGTTAGATGACGCGCTTTAAACACTTGGTAAATATGTATAATAGCGGACCCAGCCCCAATGACCTTGACCTTGACATATGTTGTCAAGGTCACCCTCCTGAATGACCTTCGGAAGGTTTTAGCCGTCGCTCGTTACTCGTTAAAAAGTTATAAACAAAAAAAGTTTGGAAAATATAGCAGCTATTTTGAGTATTGAAAAGTTCACGCATACACTTTCCACGCGAACCTAGGTCCACCCCCACCCTCCCCCTGCTTTCGGGGGATATGCGGTAGCCCGTTCCTTGTTTACGTGTATACTGTTTATGCATTTAACAAATAGTTTGTTAAAGCAGAGAATAGTTGGTATATGAAAAGTACATATTTATATACCAACTATTCATTGTAAATATAAATATGTACTTTCCATATACCAACTATTCTCTGCTTTAACAAATTATTTAACAAATAATTTGTTAAAGCAGAGAATAGTTCATATATAAAAAGTACATATTTATATTTATGCATTATAAGTATGCATACGTTTCAAATTCGCGCACTTTTGCATGCGCGTGCGGACACGGAGCATGCGCATGTGGCCACAGAGTTGACAGAGCATGCGCATGTGGCCGCGGGGCATGTTCATATCGCTACCACAGTCGCTACATCTCGTCGGTATGACAGGTTTCGAAACCTGAGAGTCGTCAACTTTAACGTTAAATATCTCGCTTCGTTGGGCAGACCGCCGCATTTTTCTGCCAGATTCTTTCGTTTTATGCAAAAACGAATCGATTAAGCCTAATTTCATCGATATTTGAAGTGCAGTAGCTATTCTAAATAAATACAAAAAAAAAAAAGAAAAAAACGCAAGTACGTCATGTGGCTCTTCGAGATTTTGTCTCTTCAAGATATATTGACTATTTTGGATTCGGTATTAAAGTGACTAATTTCATTTCTCATAAAATTTATGATTATTACTGAAGCTTATAACTGATTGAGAGAATACAATATGGCCTTAAAAATGAGGAATCTTGTACAATAAAACGTGTGTCGGCATAACAAATATTTAAATGTGAAGATTTAAATATGAGATACTTATATAAGGGAATGTATAATTTTTAATTATTTTTTACTGAATTTTTAATATCCTTGTCTAAAACACATCTATATATATTTATTCAATTTATGTACCATATTTTTGTTATAGCCTAGTGAAGAGCTCTTGAAGAAGCACTACGCCGATCTGGCATCAAGACCCTTCTTCCCAGGTTTGGTCAAATATATGAGCTCTGGAGCAGTTGTACCGATGGTGAGTTTCTTACAAAAATAATTATAATTAAATATTGTTCATACAATAATAAATTTTAAGCCGCATCAATAATATCAATTAACTGAACTGTAGTAATATATATTAATAAAGTATATTTATGAAATTGCTGATTTAGGTCTGGGAAGGCTTGAATGCCGTTAAGACCGGCCGCGTGATGTTGGGCGAGACAAATCCTAAGGATTCTGCACCAGGCACAATTCGTGGTGATTTTTGCATACAAGTCGGACGCAATATTATCCACGGCTCTGATTCTGTTGAGTCAGCTAAAAAGGAGATTAGTCTGTGGTTTGGCGAGAAGGAAGTGATCGACTGGACGCACGCATCTGAAAAATGGATCTACGAATAAGAATCTGTGACGGAGGCTAGGTTTCTCAGAGGATACCATTACTCTATAAGCATTTCCTTGGAGAGTCTTCTCAAACCTATTGCCAGCACGCAAGCGGACCGAATTGTTTGAGAAAGGCTAAGATTTGAAAAAAGAAAACGTCAGAGATTTGTAAGGAGTAAATAAACAGTTGTCAAACTTGATCAAAATTTTTTAAATATAAAATTGAGATGAGATAAGAAGCCCAGCAAACGCAAAAGGATTAAAAGATATTAAAATTTTTTAATACCTTTGAATCCCTTTTTTGGCGGAATTAGATGAAATTAGATGGGATTCGAAATGAGATGGTCCAATCCCATGGAATCCAAAAAAGAAATTTTAAATTCCATCCACTCCTATGGAATCCGTAAAGGTTATGGAATTGCATGGCATTAGATGGTTTAGGAAACGTATCGCGCCTCCGTTGGGCGACCAAGCGCCGTTGTTCATCGGTAAGCTTTTGTGTATGCCTAAGGGCATTACACGCACTACTGCCGACGGGCAATTAGCTCGAAAATGAGATTTGTAAGATCTGTCAGGCACCGTAGGGGGTCCCTTTACATAGCGGTCGAGACGAAACTTTGAACTCGAGAAGATGCCCCGGCGATGCGACGCCTAGCGGCGTCGACGCGAATTGCCGGTAATGCAGATACCGCGCGGGCGTGTACCATTATTGGCGCGTACCGCCACAGAGTTCAACACGGACACTTTTTAATCCCTATCCTGGCATTCAATGGTATTCATTTTATTGTCAGAATAGACGAAATTCAATGGAATTCAATACGGAAATTTTTAATTCCTAGTTTGGCGTTCAATGGTATTCATTTCGTTAACGGAATCAATGGTATTCAATGGAATTCATCACGAAACTTTCCAATCCCTAACCTGGCATTCAGTGGTATAATATTTTTGTGTTGGAATTGGATGGGATTCAAAAAAGACAAATTCTTTCCAAAATAAGGAATTCCATGATATTGAAACTATTTCAATCCCTTTTTTGGACAGAATGGAATTCGGAAAGTCCTTAATTGAATTCCTCGCAATCCTGTTTTAATTCTTTTCAATCTTTTTCCGTTTGCTGGGAGATGAGTTATTAAAATAACTCTTATTGAAATTATCCAGATGTGGAAAACATTGTAATAAAATGTAGTGCGAAAAACAGACAACTTTTATCAGAATTAGAAGGCTGCACAATTGATTAAAAATAGGAACCTATTGTAAAAAAAGTAGTCTTAACCTAAAACTGAAAGTTATTAAAAAATTAATAGTGTTTTCTATTGGGAAAAACTCACTGGCACTGGCAGCACTGAGTACTTGAAGCGCATTTCATTGGTAGAATTAGTGAGCATGTTTCTAAAAAACTTGAAAACTGAGGCACTGATTGTGAGTATCAGTAAGTTTTTTTTTTTAATGGAGGAAGATGCCTTAAGGGGAGGTTAGGTTAGGTTACTCTTTAGAGGCCCAAAAAATGCCTCAATTTCAGGAATTTTTTTTTATATAAAATAAATACATATGGAAAAAACTTTTCGGGGCTTTAATTCGTACATAAATTAAGATTAATTTAAAATTTTTTCAAAAGAAAATAATTAAAAATGGCGGCTTCAGCTCTCAGTCCACGAAGCCACACACGGCGTGGTTCTATGTGCGCGGGGCATTTCACAGCCTTGCCAGTTGATCTGAAACCAAAAAACCAAAAAAATTCTTAAAATAGATTAAATTTGAGGGACCTTATGATTTTCCGATTTTTAAAAAACTCCCTTATAACAAAATGGTAGCCGTTTGAAAAAAAACTTCTTTTTTCCCTGTTTTTTTTTGCTTCAACGTTCGAAAAAAATTATTTGCAATTTTTTGAAAAAAAAAAAAAAACGCTTTCTGAAGGCCCCCTAAATTAAATTTCCTTTCTTTTGCGCCGTCATTCATTGAAATCGGTTCATCCGTTGAAGCTGTAGAGCGTCCCGCGCGCCGAAAAATGCTGTCGCGAATAAAGATATCGTGAAAAAAGCTATTGCGAATAAAGCTATCGTGAAAAAAAGTTGTCGTTAAAGAAAGCTGTCGCTAAAAAAACTCGTGAATAAAACTGTTGCGGATAAAGCTATCGTGAAAAAAGCTGTCGTTAAAGAAAGCTGTCGCTAAAAAAGTTGTGGCTAAAAAAAGCTATCGCTAAAAAAAGCTGTCGCGAATAAAAACTGTCGTGAATAAAAACTGTTGTGAATAAAATTATCGTGAAAAAAAGCTGTCGCTAAAAAAACTGTTAAAAAAAGCTGTCGCGAAAAAAGTTATTGCTAAAGAAAGCTGTCGCAAAACAAAAACTGTTAAAGAAAGCTATCGTGAAAAAAAAAGTTGTCTTGAATAATGCCGGGATTACGATGAACTTTACGTAACGGGACGCGACGGAACGCGACGGGACGCGACGAAACGCGACGGGACGTAACGAACTTATCGCCGTAACGTGAAGCAGCGTGCATTGAAAAATGATTTGACAGCGTAGCGTGAATAGAAGGTTTGTTGTCATTCTCGTTGGTAACTACCGTTTTTGCTTGGTATATCCAAATGAATTCTGCTATGAGACATTATCAGTTTTTCAACTTAATTTTAGCCGGATATTTGTATCTTCAACTGCGGAAGAAGAAACGAATACGAACCGTTGGTGTGAGAGAGATTTTTCGGAGAAGAACCCAGTTTGGTGATGGACATAATTTACTTGAAGAACTCCGTTTTCGGAGTTCCGGAAGAACTCCGATCCACTCTTTTTTTTTATTTACACAAGGATGAATGTCGAAAGGTAAGATTTAATGCTTGCCTAGTACAAAATATAATCATTTTTACAAATTAATGTCTGCTTTCCTACAATCTGGTACCTCTTGATCTTGCTTGGTCTACTGATAAAGAAGCGCAAAAGATAAATATTTTTCTGGCAGAGAGTTTATTTTTACAAATTATATGTTCGCTTTCTTAGATTCGAGTATCTCCTGAGCTTGGTTGGTCGCCACTGATAAAAAAGCGAGAAATGTACACTGCTCTTTCACCCACTCAGAGGCTTGCTATGACATTGAGGTAAGATCATCAATGTTCGCTTATCTTATCAATTTCTTAGGAGGCGATTCAATTTGTAAATTTGCTTTGCAGATTCTTGGCAGCAGGAGACAGTCAGTATTCTCTGAGCTTTTCATATCGATGTGGCCAGAGCACAGTCTCTCAGATCCTGGCCGAAACAACTCGAGCACTTGTAAGTGTATTGAAGAGTGTATTTGTAAACCCCCCAGCAAATGAAGCGGAGTGGCGTGAGGTGAGTGCCGGATTTTGGGAAGAATGGCAGTTTCCTCATTGTGTGGGGGCCATCGATGGGAAGCACATTCAAGTACAGGCCCCACAAGCTTCCCAAAGTGTTTATTTTAATTACAAGAAGACATTTAGCATGGTTCTATTGGCAGTTTGTGATGCACACTACAATTTCATCATGCTGGATGTAGCGGAGCAGAAGGCTCACAAAGTGATGGCGGAGTTTTTCAAACGTCTGAAATGGGTCGGCGATTGAATGATGGATCCCTTAACTTGCCGAATTCAAGTCACTTACTAGGAACTGATGTTGACATGCTCTACTTCCTTGTAGGAGATGCAGCTTTCCCTTTGAAACCTTTCCTGATGAAACCCTATGGCGAGCGCAACCCTGCTAAAAATGACCGATTGAATCCGATTAAAAATTTTGAATCCGCATGAATCTGGATTCTTGATCCGGAAATCACGGATTTATAACGATTACACCGACTGAAAACGATTGAAACGGATTGGTATTCAAGGATGTAATTTTAATCGGATTCTATCGATTTGAATTTTTATGATTTTATAACAATTACACTGATTGAAAACGATTGGAACGGATTGGTATTCAAAGATGTAATTTCAATCGGTTCTTATCGGTTTAATTCGTTATGATAAAAAAATTATTTATTTTAAAATTTTATTACTATTTTTTAACTAAATTTGTTTCTTAAGATGCAGTCTATGATTATAAATATTTTCTCGTATTTGAAAAACACTTACCTTGGTGGGATTCGAACTCGGGACCTCTGCATCGTGAGCCAACTGCCTTATGTGGTAGACTACTTCTTAATTTGATGTAAGCGTTATATGTATATAGTCTACATATATTACAACCCCAGCGCAAATATATAATTTTTCAAAAATCATCTTAAAAAAACAAATTCAGTTTAAAAAGAGTAATAAATTGAATTGGATATATAATATAATAGAATTTTTTAATGTCGGGTGAATGTCAAAAACCAGTGCTGGATCATTATGAAATTTTGTGTTCGTAAATATATTCGTAAATAATCGGGGCCTTATGTTATGTAAGGCCATCTCTAACAAATTTCTACACGGGAACAACTAAACACGCGGGAAGCGGGAAGAGGGAAGGCGATTTCACTTCAAGTTCAGTGAAGTTTGGAGTGACAACTTCACTCTAACGACTTCACTTTAAAAATTAGAGTGAAACTCTGATTTTACCTTAGAGTAAATAAATTTACTCTATTGGAGCGAATATTCACTCTTTTTGAGTGAACTGGTCAGTAACTCCATGATTAGTTATATAACGATTAAACCGATTGGAAACGATTGAAACGGATTCGTACTCAAGGATGTAATTGCACTCGTTTTCTATCGGTTTGAATCAGTCTTAGTCAATCGTTTAAATTGTTATTATGATTTCGTGAACCCTGAAATCACAAAATTATAATGATTTAAACGGATTGACTGACCGATTCAAACTGATAGAATCCGTGAATTTCGGATATATAAACAGGATTACATATTTTAAAAAATTCAAAAGTATTTAAAAAAATTTGTTTTCTTTTTAAATTTTTTAAAATATGTAAATAATTCCAACGGCACTTTTTATTTATATCAATTGATTTAACAATGTTCCAAGTACATCTGGGAATTTTTTCAAGCTGATTGCACTCGTCAATTTAAAATGGTGGACGATCAAAGTGTGTGTGTAGGGTCAGATTGACTCAATGTGTTCTTTTAAAGAAAAAGAAAAGTTTTTTACAAAAAAAATTTTATTTTTTTGTCTAATATTTTTGGCTAAAATGTTTTCTGGCAAAAAAAAAGAAAAAAGGGTCAAATTAACCCTGTGTGTTCTCGAAGGGTTAAATAAAAACATTTTACAGTTTTGCAAATATAGAACTCATGATTTTATTAAAAGAAAATCCTGTAGTAAGAACTCTATTACGTAAAAATTATGTGTTATATACAATTTTAATGATTAAAGCAGATTTAATCTGATTCACATAGCGCTACTTTCCCCAATTTAAATAAATTAAGCGCAGATACGATTAAAACCGATTGAGTAGAATTCAGATGAATCCGGAAATATCACATTAAATCCGATTCCGGTGTTGTATTAAAATTTCACAATTGATGCGGATTCAATACGATTCATGTGGTCACTTTATTCACCTGATTAAAATGGATTGGCATTAATACGATTGAAACCGATTCAGTCGGATTCAGATGAATTCGGAAATATCGCATTAAATCCGATTTCGGTGTTGTATTTCCTTTATTCATCCGATTAAAATGGATGTGCATTAATACGATTGAAACTGATAACGACGGATTCAGATCAATCCAGAAATGCCGAATTAAAAACGATTCCGATTGATTTGTTATTAGAACCGATTCACTTCCAATCGGGCATCCGATTAACTGGATTGAAAATGCATTCATTCCGATTCAATTTCACCAAATTTAATACGGAACCAATCGGATTTAATCGGTCATTTTCAGCAGGGAACATACCCCATGACAAGTCTGTGTATAACTTCAGGTTGAGCAGAGCAAGGAGAGTAATTGAAAATGCTTTTGGCATTTTAGCGGCTCGTTGGAGGATTTTCCGTCACTCCATTATTGCTACAGAAAACAATGTAGAAAGCATAATTGAATATGCTGTTTGCCTCCACAATTTCATCCGCAAGACAGGCGACAGGAAACTCAACCTACAATATTGCCCTCCTTCTTTTGTGGACCAGGAATTGCCAACTGGCGAACTGGTGAAGGGAGTGGCGTGACATTGTCGCTGGGGAGAATGGAGCCATCATTGATGGTCCACGGATGGGAGTAAGAAATGCTGCTCTTGGAATTTTACAACAAAGAGATACACTGAGAGTTTGTAAATGGGCCTGGGGCTATGCGCCATCAAGATGATATTGTGAGGATCCGGCAAGGAATTATACCCCTTCAGTAGACGATTGAAAAACTTTGCCATCACTTTGTGAGCCTTCTGCTCCTACATCCAGCATGATGAAATTGTAGTGTGCATCACAAACTGCCAATAGAACCATGCTAAATGTCTTTTTGTAATTAAAATAAACACTTTGGGAAGCTTGTGGGGCCTGTACTTGAACGTGCTTCCCATCGATGGCCCCCACACAATGAGAAAACTGCCATTCTTCCCAAAATCCGGCACTCACCTCACGCCACTCCGCTTCATTTGCTGGGGGGTTTACAAATACACTCTTTAATACACTTACAAGTGCTCGAGTTGTTTTGACCAGGATCTGAGAGACTGTGCTCTGGCCACATCGATATGAAAAGCTCAGAGAATACTGACTGTCTCCTGCTGCCAAGAATCTGCAAAGCAAATTTACAAATTGAATCGTCTCCTGAGAAATTGATAAGATAAGCGAACATTGATGATCTTACCTCAATGTCATAGCAAGCCTCTGAGTGGGTGAAAGAGCAGTGTACATTTCTCGCTTCTTTATCAGTGGACCAACCAAGCTCAGGAGATACTCGAATTTAAGAAAGCGAACATATAATTTGTAAAAATAAACTCTCTGCCAGAAAAATATTTATCTTTTGCGCTTCTTTATCAGTAGACCAAGCAAGATCAAGAGGTACCAGAATGTAGGAAAGCAGACATTAATTTGTAAAAATGATTTTATTTTGTACTAGGCAATCATTAAATCTTACCTTTCGACATTCATCCTTGTGTAAATAAAAAAAAAGAGTGGATCACGGAAACGGAGTTCTTCAAGTAAATTATGTCCATCACCAAACTAGGTTCTTCTTCGAAAAATCTCTCTCACACCAACGGTTCGTACTCGTTTCTTCTTCCGCAGTTGAAGATACAAATATCCGGCCAAAATTAAGTTAAAAAACTGATAATGCCTCATAGCAGAATTCATTTGGAATTACCAAGCAAGAACGGTAGTTACCAACAAGAATGACAACAAACCTTCTATTCACGCTGCGCTGTCAAATCATTTTTCAATGCACGCTGCTTCACGTTACGGCGATAAGTTCGTTACGTCCCGTCGCGTTTCGTTGCGTCCCGTCGCGTTTCGTCGCGTCTCGTTACGTAAAGTTCATCGTAATCCCGGCATAAAAGCTAACGTGAAAAGAAAC
This sequence comes from Temnothorax americanus, assembly GCF_048541705.1. Classification (NCBI taxonomy): domain Eukaryota; kingdom Metazoa; phylum Arthropoda; class Insecta; order Hymenoptera; family Formicidae; genus Temnothorax; species Temnothorax americanus. The sequence goes on from NW_027509807.1 coordinate 485,012, forward strand.
CTGTCTTGAATAAAAGCTGTCGCGGATAAAAGCTGTCGTGAATAAAAGTTGTAATAAGTCTGTTGTCAAAAAAAGCTGTTATGAATAAAAGCTAATGTGAAAAATAGCTATTATGAAAAAAATAACTCTCTCCATCGAAACTTGCGAAATAAATTTTTCACAGAATAAAAACGCTAGAAATGTAATGTAGGGATACGGAAATGTCATTTAACTGAAATTGCAAAATATATAAAAATGGAAAAATATCTTACTCGTATTATTTTTTTTTAATTACTATTTTAAATTACCTTTTCTTGAAGAAATGTCGTGTTATGCGACCTGGGAAGCACGAACAAAGTGGACATAGTTTCCATTCAGGATCGGCAGTAGTCACAGTTATAAAAATTATATAGAGTCGCACGATTCTGAAAGAATTATAGCGAGTATAAAATGTGTCAACTACGCGGTTTGAGATGGAATGCTATTTTTCTCTTCGACGTTTTAATATTACATAGTATAAAATAGGAGTTTATGACTTAAACAATAAACGAACATGTATGTGAAAAATTAAATTGTATTTTAATCTTGAACAAAAAACATAACAAGTACATAAAAGTGATTCACTCTTTTTGAGTAAATGCCGAAATGCCTTAGCAAAAATTCGCAACTTTCATGTTTGAAATATGTATGAAAACTGTATTAAAACTATAAATGTTGGAGAGGAAAACAGTGTACGGAATTGATGTAAGAACTGAAGAACTCGTTTCAAATGTACTCAAATAATTTAATTCCGATATGCTACAAGATACGCTCTCGAATTTCAGCCGTCTTGTCACGTTGGAGGCTGACGACTGTCTGAGGTACATATCGTTTAACCGATACAGTTCAACTTTGATACGTCATAGAAGTAAATATACTTGTCAACCCCGGCGGGCTTATACACAAATAAATTTAATGATATTCTCGCCAACATCTCTCTCCCGCCCACCAATTAATCGCAGATTAATTTTTGGTATTGTTGACCGCAGGTAATTTATATAATTTCGTGATCGGTCGCTTAAATTACAGTATTTTGTGTTTTTAGTGTTACAACGCGCACCATATTATCTATGCCTGGATGCAGCTCAATGACCTTACCCATTCTCCATTGAAATGGGGGCGCATTTTCGTTACAAATCAGAACTATACCGTTGACATTTAAGGTAGTCGTCTCGTCAGGGCATGTATTAGATAAAGTTTTCGATTTTGGATTTTATATCAAATTATATGATCAGCTTTGCAGTCGATTTTTTCTGTGGCTCCTTACCGACTATTTACTCTAGAAAATTGATCTCGAAAATCACAAATTTTTGCATTACTTCATACAGACGGCCAGAAAAAGAAGGCTCTATCACGGTTTCAATCACATATTTTCGCATTTTTCGATTAGATGAAGTGAGAAAAAACATTGGTTTTTGTATATTAGATTTCGAAGAATTCGATGCAACCATAAAATATATAGTTTACCGGAGATTTCGCTGCTAATTTTTTAGTTTATTTTAGTGAAAATGCGGTAATCGAGCAGACATTTTTTGGTCGAGGTGAGGTTGGGAAGACAACGCCGCTAGCTAATCACTGTACTTGCAGGTTATGGGGCTCGTCTTTCTTAGCCGAATTGGATAGTGATTGACACCCCGTCATGCGTTTCGAAACCCTTTCTCAGTAATTGTCAAAATTCAATCGAAAAGTATTTTTCTCACTTGTAACCTTTCTCGACGACTCGCATGATCAGCTGATCAAAACGGAGTCAAATGAAAAAAATCACATAATTTTGGAAAAAGTAACATACTTTGTCACGTATGAAATTTTACACCATAATTCATAAAATTATTTTTTTCCTTAGCAAAAATTGCCTGAAATATATTTCTGAACGTAAAAACCTACAAAACAGTCACATGACTAGCACGTATATAGCGAGACGCCTACCTTAAGTTTTTCCTTTGAACTGCCCATTTACATTTTCCTTGAAGTGATGTGAGATATTCAGCACTCCCCATTGTTTCCAAAATGGTGTGTCAAACGTTGAAGTAGCTGCCATCGGGTTAGTTTATTAATAGAACTCTCGGTAAAATTGACATCCGGTAAATTTGTAAGCTTTCCTATTAAAAAATATGCAGGCGTTAACGGTTGTAATTCATTTGGACCCGATGGCAACTGATATAACGCCAGTCTCGAATAACGTGAGTATCGTTTCACCAATTATTCGCTTTAGATGATACTTACAAGACTTTATACCTGCTTCCCAAAGGCCGCCCATTATGGGGAGCATGAGGTGGAATAAAACTCCATTGAATGTTATTTGGCGTGCAGTACGTACTCGTCGATAGATTCACTAAATGTGGTTTGTATCGTTTTATACAATTCCGCGAGTTCTCGCTTTGCGCCTACAAAGTTAGTCGTGTTATCGCTATACGCTAGTTAAGCATCTGTTTGAGGCGGACGCGCGCCGCGCCATCTCGCGTAATAAATCTCAACTTCTTTCGGGAGAGATGTACAAGTGACGCGTAATAAATAGTTTTGACAAAACGCATTTATTTGCATATCTTAGCATAACATTTGCATTTAATAATGTCCGTAATTATTAAATGTGGATTTCAAAGCGTGAAGTTAAATTTGTTTAGAAAGAAAAGTGTTTTAAAAGGGAAAAAATTGTTTTACAGCAATCATGTTGGTCATATTAGCGAAGAAATTTTGCAGTTTAAAAGAATATTGCGAGGGACAGTTTTGAGCGAAACTCCTAGTGGATTTAGCACCAAAAATAATACTAATTTTTATAAACCTGTAATCGAGGTATAACACATATAGTAATATATATATACCCAGATAGCACACATCTGCAAACATGTCCGAAACCGGGACATTAGACGTGTTTATGACGATTTTAAGACGTCTTATGTCTCAATTTTGAAACCAATTATTGGTTTTAATATAGGAAATATTGATATTTCAGTTAAATAATGATAGAGAAATCTTAAATTGCTCGTGTACGTGTAAAGCTGGAAATAAGGGATATTGCAAGCATGCAGCAGCGGTCTGTATTTTTGTGAACGAAGAGAATTTTAGATCAAAAACTGACGAACCTATGCTGTGGAATCGACCACCTGAAGAACAATAAGCAGTAGTAAAATTTGCTATTTTAAATAATCACAATTTTGTCATTGATACACTTAATGGATTTATCCTGATACAAAAATTAGTCTAAAGTAGGTCTGAACAAACTTCTAAAATTGAGACATTTAAAACTTATTTCAAAACAGTTATTAGACTATAAATTATTTTGCCCAGAATACTCATGATTTTTTTAATTGATTTAATTTTATATGTTATAAGTTTTTTTTCTCTCTTTTTCTCTTTATTATAATAAAAAATTTTGTTAATTAAATCTTATTTACATACTCATTATTAACAGTATATATATGACTGCGAAACATATTATATCTTTTTCAAAACAATTTTTTAAGGTTTTTAAGGTTAACTTTTATAGTTACATTTTCATTCCAATAATACCCAGAGATTATATAATTGTTTGAGAAGATATTATTACGTACATTACAAATTAATTATATTACAAAAAAATCTTTATTGCAATATTGAAAGACAATTTTAAAAGACACAACGATATACTTACGTCAAACGTCGCACCACAGTTATCCATTTTTTTTTTCGCTCTGTTTCCCATGGACGATTTGGAAATGAGTAAAAACGAACATTTTTTGAATTCTTTCTTGTATTTTTGCACCCCGCTACACAACAACAATTATTAGAATTCTTTTTCTCTGCAGAACTCATTTTCTTTTATCGTTGTTTCTCCCGGAAAAATTTTGACACGGCGCTACACGGTGGCGCTGAGAACGATGCTTAACTACCCTGGTAACCAATCCTTTGCAATTCTGCTGTAAAACTGCACGAAAGTCGTGCACTAACTTTCGGGCAGATCATGCGTTTTCTATTTCCAACTTTGACTATTTTTCTGTTGGCAGAAACTTGTTCTCGTCGTAGTGCAACAGAATTGTGGAAGATATGTGTATGCATTTACATATAGCAAAATAGTGCAAGAAATGTGGCAGATGCTTGCGCAAATCGCAATGCAACATAATCGCGCTAGATTTGTAACAGCGCCTACTGCTACCCATAGAACACAAAATATTTTTAAAATATTTCTTAGAAAGATTAAAATAATTTACAAAAATATTTTTTATATTTATAACACCGCAGTGGTGTTGGGTAAGCCTTGCGTTGTATTGCTGGCGAAGATTGTCGCGAATGTCATGATTTTGCTTCGCGCTTCGCCGGAGGCCTGCTTATATTAGATCCCAACTGAAATTTACTTGCGAGTTAGTTTTACCATTATGCGCCGCCTAGCGGCATTGTTGCAAACTAGCACATACAGCAGAATTCAACAAGAATTACGGCAGATGCTTGCGTAAGAAGTAGAGCAGCAGAAATACAAATGATTTTGGCAAAAATAAACAAAACAAGGCAAATGAGAGCTTGTTCGCGACGATGGACGGGCGACAGTAATAAAATATTACAAATTCAACAATTTGAATAAAATATATATAATAAAGTAAACGTTTCGGTCCTTGGTTTGGACCCTCCTCAGTACATATAGCTGGTCGAGTGAAATGCAGTGGTCACAAGTAGTCAAAAATGCAGTTATTCCGCTCTCCGATTATGAGAGTGTGGATCTCGTATCCTCAACGTGACTGTTACCTTAATTCCATAAAAAGAAATAAATTAAACAAATATATATAGTCATACCTTAAAAAGTGATCACAAGAGTTACCTGACAGTCAAATTGATAAGATATACGACACCATCTCTCCGCGTAATACAATAAGTATTACGCGGCATTTTTGACTACTTGTGACCACTGCATTTCACTCGACTAGCTATATGTACTGAGGAGGGTCCAAATCAAGGACCGAAACGTTTACTTTATTATATATATTTTATTCAGTTTTTGTAATATTTTATTACTGTCGCCCGTCCATCGTCGCGAACGAGCTCTCATTTGCCTTGTTTTGTTTATTTATCGTTATTGAGAGCGTTATCTTTGTTATTTTGGCAGAATATACCGTACATCTGATTTATCAATCAAACATTTTTCGAAATTCGTAACGCCAAAATGAACCGTATAGCCTACATCTCACAGCACGAAGCTATAACAGTTTCACAATTTCCACTTAACTTACAGTAATTATTTCTATAAATATTTATAACATAAATTAAAAACTACTTTAATAATATTGATGATAATTATTTACACTTTATTTTAAAATATTTATTATAATCTTTTATTTTCCGGACATTATAATAATATTTACAAAATATTCAACGTATATATTTTCAAAATATTTAAATCTTTTTTATAAATATTTTATAAATATTTTGTGCTGTCTGGGAGTTTAGCGCGCTCGGCTGTTCTTTTTCTGACGGGCAGATGCTTGCACGCTTTTTTCGCATTTCTGTCACTCGGATCTATACGGCAAAAACAACAATTTAAGCGACATTATACACTTGTGAAATTTTGCTGCAAATATGTTTCAAGAGTCTAGCACACTCGACTGCTCTTTTACTCACGGGCAGATGCTTGCACGTTCTTTTCACGTTTCTGCCGGTCGAATCTGTACGGCAAAAACAACAATTTAAGCGACATACACTTGTGAAATTTTGCTGCAAATATGTTTCAAGCGTCTAGCACACTCGACTGCTCTTTTTCTCACGGGCAGATGCTTGCACGTTCTTTTCACGTTTCTGCCGGTTGGATCTGTACTCAAAAGATACTTCCATATTGTTTTCACATTTCTGCTACATGTTTACTTTTAACAAATAGTATAAAATTTCACAGTAGCTTCTTACAGCAGACTACTGCAATAGTACAGTAAGTACTCGTTCAATCACAGATATTATGCACTTTTGTCGCAATTCTGGACTGATTTCTTGCGCACTTCTTCGGGACGCATCTGAACTAGCAAACTGGTTACCAGGGTAGCGTATAAATTTTTTTCGGGCATCCGCGTCTACCCGCGAATTGATACAACGCAGCCAAGAAGAAGGCTGACAGCTGACTAACCGCCTCTAAATGAATAGCCTTCGTTAAGAAGCATATAAATAGTGCGATGTAAGATTTATCGGTCTTTCGTCCTCTGCCTCTACTTATTTTTGTATTAATCGGCCCGGCGTAATCAATGACAGAAAACACTCGTTGGCATCTCAATCTCAAAGGCAGTGATCCCATATTTTGTGTCAATGGTTTAGGATTGTTTTTGAAACAGGTGATACATTCACGAACTACCTTTCGAGTGATATTGCGACCATTTAAAGGCCAATACCTTTCTCGAATCGAAAAAAGTAAAGTCTGTGGGCCCGCATGGAGCATGCGAAGATGTTCTCTTTCAAATAAATAAACCGTGAATTGACATTTAGCAGGCAGCAAAATAGGGTGCTTCTTCGCATATAAGTCAGTGATGATTTTTTGCAGTATGCCGCCCACTCTGAGGACTCCGTCTTTGTCTACGAATGGACTTTTAAACTGGCCAATGCGCCGTTTGACTCGACCGTTCTTAGATATGTCCCTGCCATTCTCTGTTAAAGAATTTCCTAGTGTTCTATCAATCTCAATCGCGATAGTTGTATTTCATTTACGGGTACTCGCCCCAAGCTCCGATCCGATGACTTGAGTCTACAATTTTCAATAAACCGGTAACAGTACCATGCTAGTACTCTTTCAATTTTTGTTATGGACGAAAATCTGCATAAGATCGTGTCGATTACTGACTCGAACCCGTCCCGGGTAATAAAAACTCATCTCTCGCCGCTTTCTTTCGATTTCATTACTCTTATCTCTTTTGCTCGTCTAGTTTATACTTCTGAGACTGATGCCGCGAAGTCTCGACAAATCTGATCTAGAAAGCCACGACGGCCCCGACACCCGGACCACCACACGAGTTCGATTTTAGGAGAGTCAAGCTATTATTCCGCGAAATTAAATCAGCCGAATTCTCCTTGCTTACAACATGATTGCAATGATTCCCCGGCAAAATTGATTGTATTTGGCTAATTCTGTTCGAAACAAACGTCTTTTGACGACTAGCATCACCCGCGATCCAGGCCAGTACGATCTTCGAATCGCCTCCATTTAAATTATCTACTGCCTGTGTACACGCACGCACCGGCGCCGTGTACACCCGTTCAGAGGCATCGCAAAATGTATGTAAATTAATAAGACGCTGTTCTCGATAACCTATAACCTGTCTCGGAATTTGAATAGTATAAATTTTTGCTAAGTCTTGAATGTATTCTAGCCATACTTGCTGCAAATCTGGTGGCAGCTCCTTGTCCCACCCCAACTTTAATTGCCATGTATGTACGCTGCATAATGAGTTTAGCTCTAATCACTGTCGGACTAGCCAATCCTAACGGATCGAATAACTTAGAAATTGACGCCAAAACCTCTCGCTTTGTCTTCGAATTGCGCACGATTTCTGATTCAAATTGAAGCATGTTACTCTCTGGCAACCAACGCAGTCCGAGAGTTTTTGCAACATTGCGATCATCGCTAATCGTTTGAAATTCGCTTACGCCATTCGTCCCGAATAATACGCTCGCATGATTCGAACGCCACTTGTGCAACTCAAATTGACCTAATTTTAATAATTCTGTTAACTCGTTAATTAGCACCTTTGCCCCAGTGACGTTTCTTACTCCTGTTAAGATATCGTCTATATATCACATATCGATCTTGCAGTAGAGGACCTGGCGACGCACACGGATATCGATCCTTTTCCTCACTCGCTAATTCTTCAATGCTTTTTATAGCTAAAAACGGAGCACTCGATTGCCCATAATTAAGTTATCGTATTCAATTGATACTTTGCTCGTACTGGCTCGTCAAAGAGACGAACGCCATAAAATTTTCTGATAATGTCGATCATTGTCGTGCACTAAAATTTATCGAAACCGTCCCACACAACACCGAAATATTTCAGAAAACTTTCAAAAAGCTTTCAATGAAATATGAAACCTTTCAAAAAAACATTTCAGACATGTCTCAGATATGTTTCAGAAATATAAAATGTCCGCCAAGCTGAGATTTCAGAAATGTTTCTGAAATCTCAGAAATATTTTTGAAATAATTCTGAAATGCTTCAAAAATATTTCTGAAATGCTTAAGAAATATCTCTGAAATGCTTAAGAAATACCTCTGAAATGCAATCTGAAATGCTTCAGAAATATTTCTGAAATAATTCAGAAATATCTCTGAAATGCTTCAGAAATATCTCTGAAATGTTTCAGAAATTTATGGGAAATATTTCAGATACTTTTTCTCATATCAAATTGTTCCGGATCACCCTGTATAGGGTGATAAAAAGAGCATAAAAGAGGAACATTTTTGGCGCAAACCAGATGTCGATACGTTAACCCGTTCGAGTGTTATTTAGGGTCAAAGTTCGAAAAAGCTAATTTTTGAACTTATATAACTTTTGAATGGTTCAACGTATCGGCTTCTAACTTGCGGCAAAATTTTTCTTATTTTATGCCCTTTCAAAGGATATACTACAATATGGGGGTGTTCTATTTAAAAAATTAAAGGTGACCTTTACGTGACCTTCAAGCAACTATTCAAGGTCAAACTAATGACACCATCTTATGTGCCCCTTGAAACCGTACAACTTTTGTCTGAAACATTTTTGCTGAAAATGCTTCGTTGAAGAATTATCGAGGTGCGTTTTTTAAAATGGGACATCCTGTACATATAATAGCTTTAATAGCCTTTTTTGAAACATTTAAATTTATATTGCATTAATTATTATTGCACAAAATAAATCATTTTATCCATGCACATAGGGGGAAGTGAGGGACATTGATACAGTCATCATATCTCTGAATGAGAAACATCTAAGAAGGTCACGTATCCATGCATAGATGACGTTATGATATACGAATAACCTAATCAAATTTCGTACGCGAGCAGTATATAGCCACTTGATGAATGACAGGTATAAACGTGTTTTGCGTACTCTCAGGTAAATATTTTCAAAGTCTTTGGCCTAGTTTACACCGATCACTTGATATATGCATATTAAATAGTAAATATAACTAGTAAATAACTTTGATTATTGGCTGATCAGTTCAAATATACTAATTGATACGCGTATATCAAGAGATCGGTGTAAACTAGGCCTTTGAAGCGTGATTTTTTACATTAATCTGATTAATACTAAATAAATATTTCGTCAAAAGTAAGAAACAGTATATCTCTTACTAATTTGTCGAAAATATTGACATGACTTTGTATTATTTTCGGCTGAGAATATATTTTATTATGTATGACGCTGTAGGGCAGATTCGTACACTGACTCGTGAGGCACTTTGATACATATTAATATGTATTTATGTGGTTTATAGTATTAAGTAAAATATTTTCATTTTATTTTAGACGAAAATGGTAAGAAAGTACCAAAAAAAGACCGATAGGGTCTATATTGATGAAGATGCCGTAAACTGTAAACTTGATCTATCTTCTTATAACTTGTAAAAAAATTAATTAAAATATTTAAAAAATATGTATGTTGATAATTATTAATTCTAAGATAAAGTACAAAATGTGTTAATTTGTTCACAATGTGAATAGGTGAGGCAATTAGAGCCAAGCGCGGTAATCAAAGCGCAAAACAATTTATAAAAATAAATATATGTATATATATTAACGTACGTTTCGACACATTATTCGTGTCCTCTTCAGCGTTAAAAGTTACATAAAGTCGAATCTGAAGATTTACAAGCATAATCAAAATAAAGAAGTCGAGTATAAGGCGTAGTCAATAGACGAACAAAGTATAAAAAACGCAGTCAAAAATTAAAAAAACAAGGATTGAAATCCTACGGATGTACCGTTGCCGAAATTCCAGACACGCCGGTAAGCACTCGCTCCATATTTCTCGCATCTTAGAAATAATCTCGCCAGGTTGAAAGACCAGGTGGGTAAGAAAGATTCGAAAGCCCTACCTGTACCATCAAACGGAGTCGCAATGTAGTAAAGGCGTAAATTATCCATGTTAAAATCAGATGACTAATGAATTTACTTACAGAGCAATTGCAGACCGGAATATCGCATTGCAACAACGAACTTCACGGTTCGAAACGTCGCGAGTGAGTGCGAGGCATTGGTGGGAAGGTTAACATAATAGAGACTGGTGTATAAACCAGAGGAGGGGATAAACTATCGCATACTTAAAGTTGTTCTAAATTTTAGACAGTCTCTCGATCACATTTCAATACGCGTCCGGTAAACCCTCATCCGCATCGGTCTGTAAATCTAAACCATTCGCCTGCCTTTTTATGCATATCATCTCCGAAACCAGACGTTTATAACAATAGGATTCATTATCTAAGATTTCAACGTTATTCCAATCAAAATCATGATTTCATTCTAATCTGTGCTCAGTTATAAAAACAGAATGATTCGGAGTACTCCAATTAATACGGATCTGCCTGATCCATCAAGTACTGGAGATCTTTCCCTTGGTCTTCGTCTTTCCATGATTTTACATAGGGGACAGTAAAATACCTTTTGTTGTTAGATTCAAATTCAGAGTCTTCTTTCATTTTTTGGAATAAAAGTTTTCTTAGAAATAGAGTTCTAGTTTAATATTTTATTTTTTAATAACAATCATAAAGTTGTATTTGATTTATATGCGTGTGATTATTATATACGATATATATAGGTATGCGTGACGTAAAAAAATTAAAAAATGAAATAATACTTTTATTTAAACCTGTTGTATAATATAATGATATATTGTTGTAAACGTGAAAGTGTGCACTTTTCAATGTGCAAAATGTTTTAAACAGTTCCGATATCTCTGAGCCATGATATCATAATTTGAACGTATAATTTCCATGTTATGTGACCAATAAACAAGATCAATTTTTAATTAAAGGTCAAGCTCGTGTGTGTCAAATAATAAATAGGTTGCCGGCCAATAACGAGCAATGTTAGACGTTAAAATTTCAAAATTTATTAATGTAACATTACAAATGGTACGTTTCGGCAACACTGTGCCTTCCTCAGCCAATTTTAACAATTAATTGAAATGCCACGAATCATGTGTCAAGAGTAACAAATTTCCACATCGAAATTAACATACAGATAACATTGAAATCTAAATTATTACATACTGATGAAGTCCTTAAAGTATTGATAAGGTGTATACTTGCTGAACAAAAATTCGGAATCGTTGTGTATCAATCTTAATTAAACGTCGAATGATAAAATCCATGATTAATTCCTCAGTCGGTAGTGAGAACGAATCGAGTCAATCTGTGATTTTTTGTCCGTCACAATCAAGAGTCAATAATTACGATGAAAGTGTAAATGAGACCATAGCAAATTCGAGTTAGTAAAGTTTTCAGGAACTGTATCGTGTCGAATCTTGTGTGGACACACAAGATTCGACACGATACAGTTCCTTCTGAAAACTTTACTAACTCGAATTTGCTATGGTCTCATTTACACTTTCATCGTAATTATTGACTCTTGATTGTGACGGACAAAAAATCACAGATTGACTCGATTCGTTCTCACTACCGACTGAGGAATTAATCATGGATTTTATCATTCGACGTTTAATTAAGATTGATACACAACGATTCCGAATTTTTGTTCAGCAAGTATACACCTTATCAATACTTTAAGGACTTCATCAGTATGTAATAATTTAGATTTCAATGTTATCTGTATGTTAATTTCGATGTGGAAATTTGTTACTCTTGACACATGATTCGTGGCATTTCAATTAATTGTTAAAATTGGCTGAGGAAGGCACAGTGTTGCCGAAACGTACCATTTGTAATGTTACATTAATAAATTTTGAAATTTTAACGTCTAACATTGCTCGTTATTGGCCGGCAACCTATTTATTAAGATCAATTTTATTTTTTTATCTGAGAGATCATCGAGTATATTTATATTACATATTGTGTATATACTACCGTCAGAAAATTTAAGATTATTGATTATTATGTTAAAATAACAAGATAAAAGTGTGCAAATTAGAAACTTGCACATTGCTTTCTCATCATATACAGATCGCTACCATTGCTCCTATTTTATTTGCTCACAAAGCTTTTCTTATGAGGAAGCTTGTATTTTATTTGATGCATAATTATTAGTATTTATTAGTTTGGCTTCCTCATAGAGGAATCTTTATGAGCGAAATAAAATAGGAGCAATGGTAACGATCTGTAATAATGAGAAAGCAATGTGCAAGTTTCTAATTTGCACACTTTTTTTATTTTAAATTTAATCTTTTTATGAAAAAGGGTCACTTTAGTAGCACAAGTGGGGTTTTACAATTGATGCAATGTTAAATTGATATTGACTTGGGAAATTCAGACGCATGGTCCATATATATATGGAGTTTCGCATATGGACCTTTGATCGCGTATAAAGCTGGATCTAATCAACCAAATCTTAAAGAATTATATATGAAATAGGAGTAGAAAAGACTGAAAAATATAATAAAATTAGAAACAACCCGATATCTTAAAATTTACGGAAGTTAGACCAACCACAAACATTTCTACAAAAATTCTAAATTTTATTAAAAAAGAATCGCTTTACCGATCATCGCCAAATTCAATTCCAATCTTCCTTATATGATATACTTTATCGATAAAAAAAAATGCATCCCGATATCTAAAAAATTACGGAAGTTAGAGCATAAACGGACAACAAAAGCGGACATGCACGCACGCACGCACGCACGCACACATACACACATACATATACATATACACACGGACATTTTGTACAAAAGTGATTTTCCGACGTTTTAAAACATTTTAAACACTTTGCCAAAAATACTTGAAAAAAAATTTTTTTCACGAAAACAAAGCTTTCTCTATTAGAAAGCAAAAACAATTCTTTAAAATAAAGATGCCTAAAAATAGATCTTATAACCATATTTTATTATTAAACAACAACAAAAAGAAAACAATGATTTAAAATATTCTGAACTAAATAAAATAAATAAAAAATATTTAAACATTCCTCTCACCAAAAAATTCTCTTTTATTTTAGATCACATTTGCAAACAACGAAGTTTAAGCATCCTATCAATAAGTTTTTATATTGTTTCTTTATCTATAGTCTTCAGCCTAATCTACATCAATGTGCTCTTTGTTTCCTGTTTTCTGCTCTTATAACTTCTTTGCGACTATCATCTTGTATTTCGCAATTCCATCGCGTAACGTGATGTTTCTTGTCTCTTCTGAAGTTCGTCAATTTTTATTTTGGGCGACAGAGAACAAAAAACATCGCGTTACGCAACGGAATTGCGAAATATGAGATAGTCGCAAAGAAGTTAAGGGGGGATTCTACTGTAATAGGTAAAAAAAAATCGACTTTTTTTATTTTGCATAAATAAATAGTATAAGGTTTTAAAAACATATTCCTAAAGTGTTATCGTCGAATTCGTAAAATTGACGAAACTACAGCCTCTTTATAGTGAGACGCGTTTTGGATTGATACAGCAGAAGTACGTTGTACTGACTTCGCAGCATCCTCGGCATTCTATCGTTGTGGGAACAAAAAGATTCTTTAAGCCCCTTGCACAATAGGCGATAGCGATAGCGATAGCGACAGCGACAAAGTTGCCGACAAAGGTATAGCTTTGTCGGCAACCTTGTCGCTGTCGCTATCGCTATCGCTATCGCCTATTGTGCAAGGGGCTTTATACTTGCCTAGACCCTCAACTATTTTGTTTGACTCTACATGTGTTTATATTTATGCCATGTGTTTGTATTTTTGTGTATATGTGTATGTGTATGTGTAAAGAAGTTCGAACAGCCAAGAGATGAATGACGAAAACTGCTGAACAGGAGTTTTACGAGGAAGGGGAAGGCATTTTATATGGGTCCGGAATAGCGGATTGAGCGTTATTTAACTGTAAGTATCGTGGAAATATCAAAAACTTCATTTCTTTATTCAACTGCGACTCCTTTGACCCGCCATATTGAATCCGCCATTTTGAATTTTAAAAATCTGATATCAGATTCGGATTCAACGATCTCAAAAACCTTTATACTAAAATTTTTATGCATTTCTACGTGCTTTTTTGGCTGACAGCAAAAAAATAAACTTGAAACGCGTTTTTCTCAAAACTACTTTTTCCAACTTGGTGTGCAAAATAACTCAAAAAGTACCCAGCAAACACAGAATACACCTTTGATAGCAAATTGACGCCAAGATATGGCATCAAATTCGGAATTTGATGCCATCTTGGCGACAATTTGCTATCAAAAGTGTATTCTGTGTTTGCTGGGTAATCAATCAAATAACTTTTGCCATTCGATTCCTTACAGTTTTCTCCAGGGATTGAAAGTACCGCTACATTTTATTGTTTATTTATAACATTTTTATCAACAATAGAAGATTGATTTTTTGATCGAAAAAATGTCACTTTTCTTACGATTGCTGTAATAACTCCTTTAATTTTTCATATTTTTATTTGCAAGTAGGTTCAATCCCCGCGTAATTGATTAAGCTTTAAAGAAAATTTTGGTTTTTTGCTTTCAGATAACTCAGCTCGTTGCTACATTGCACACCGATAATCGTTGCGCTATAACCAATATTTACTACGTTTACGCGAGCGTTACTTCTGTAATAACTTATACGATATATCACTCGTTTATATACGCGGAGTAAATTATCGTAAGTTACTACAAAATCCCGTTTACGCGAAGGAATTATCGTAAGTTTACTACAGAAGTAACGCTCGCGTAAACGTGTAGTAATTGTGCCACAAAGTTGTACGTTAACACGATAAAAATTAATAATAAAAAAAAAAAAAATTTTTAAGAATGCCTTTTTATATTACAAAAAAATTAATCCAATATTACTTATAGTCTTTTTAAAAAAATTTCAAAAAAATCATTACTTTTCGCCCAGCTACAGTAGAATCCCCCAAGAGCAGAAAACAGGAAGCAAGGAACACATTGTAGATAAGGCTGAGTTTCTACTGAGCGCGTCACGTGTCGCGTCATCACAAGTTAACCAATCAACACATCCTATTTTATTACATTACTTGTGACGGGATCAAAATGTGATATTTTGATTGGTTAACTTGGATGACGCGACGCTTGACGCGCTCAGTGGAAACTCAGCCTAAGGCTTTCCACTCTCGCTGCAGGATCTCCAATACAAAAGCGATTTTACGGAAGTTGGACATTTTTGGTGTCAATAGAAACAAAATTTTTCTATTATAGATGGAAAATAAATTCTGCGTAATGCTTTTTTAAAATGATAGTTTATGGATCGAGCTATTAAAATCTAATAAGCAAAATCTGATCGTCTAGACAATGTAACGGGATTGAGAGAGATGAGAGGGGAGAGTGTGAGATGAGCGAGAAGAGGGAGAATAATGAGATATGGAGGGGACGATCGAGAATTCAAAGATCGAAGATCAGAAGTAAGAGAGGGTTTCCGGAAAGTAGATCGACCCGGTCTCCAGAGGTTCTCTATCCGTTTCAATGCTGCCGTATTACTGGGATTCAGAGGATCCGAGGATCCGTTTCCTGGTTTCCAAGGGTCCGAGTTATACTCGTGGACCCGCAGCCAGCTTCTGCGGAGGGACAAAGACAAGGCACGGACCAGCAATAGTTCTCGGCGATCTCGGGGCCTCGTAGCTTAGGAGGAGCCTTGGTTCTGCTGTGGCCAACAATCGAGAGGATCCAGCCTACGTGGCATGACGGCCTGACCGACTAGAGACGATTCCGGACCCTTGACTGCTGAGATGACATGCTGGCGACGGACGATGTGCGAAGAAAAACGTGAGCACTAACTCTCTCTTTCTCTCTCCCCCTTGTCTTGAATAAAGTATGATATCCGTGTAATTATAAATTATAGAATTCTTGTAGTTATTTTGCTTTGTCTGTCTCGGTCTCTGTCCAGTACATGTTCCCCAGGTAGCAAACACAAGTCATTTTGACGTCAAATTTTGGTTCTTTACTGACCATTCCTGACGTCACTAACTGGCGGCATAATGACGTTAAAATGACGGTCTAATGTTACAGACAATTAACGTCATCGCGGATACGTTATTTTGACGTCATCTTTTGACGTCTTATTGGCGGCAAAAATAGGTCCGTTACGACATACCAGTTTCTAGAAATGTTTTTTATGAAATTAAAATTTAAAAAAATGTCTATTTGATAAACGTTTATAAAAAAATGTGTTTTTTCTTTATCTAAAAAAAAAAGCTTTTTTAACTGTTTCGTTACAAGCCATGTGCGTATAGCCGCTTTCAAGGCGGTCACCCATCCTAGTACAGTACCGCGCCCGAGTCGCTTGACTTCGATGATCCAGTGGACAGTGACGATCTTCTCACCCTGATGCTTCCTTATTAACTGTACTTGTCTATAACAGATACATCTTTAAAGTGTTCAAAAATTTTGTAATGATAATCTTTTTGATAGCTATAACACTGCATGAAATAGTTATCATAAAACTATAATCACACGCAACTACATCCACTTATACCATAAATTCGCCACTTCAATCATAAAGTTGCGAAACAAACATATTGTAGTTAATTTTGTGGTTTTTATTTTATTATTACTTTATTATACAATATTAAGAAGTAAAAATAGAGTTATATTACAAGAAGTCCTTATTTGGACGACTTTAAAACGTCTTTAAATGGTCTAAAAAATGACGTCTTATAAACGTCCATTATTAGTCGCCGATGTCATAAACCAAAAATGACTAAAAATAGACGTTATAATGACGTTATGGAATATATATATATATATATATATATATATATATTATAGTTGTGAAATTGTGAAATTGCAAAGCGCAAATGAAAACAAGAATTCATATATGAATTCAATTTTAAAAGACAATTGTTGTAAAGAAAGATTACGCATATCGTATAATATTCAATTTCGAGTGCATCGTATTTATCAGTTCGCCGCAATTAAAATCGAAAGTCGTATTGTATTTTCAATACTTTGTTTGCAACAAAATAAATTCATATACAAATGTTCTCATTTGCAATTGAAAATATGTATTATTACCTTCCGTATTCCAAAAAATCTTAAACGGGTTTTTAATATTTAATGTTGTGTGTATTAAATTTCATATCAGTGATCAAAATTCATGTTTGTGTATGAATTTAGCTATACAAATGCAAGCATTTTTATTTTAAATACCCAGTTTGTAAATTTCATTTACCGTGGTATCGTAAATGTGTTGGAAATTTCACATCTTTTTTAACAGTGAGTAAAGCGCTAGCGCGCAACTCTCAGCCGTTTTCGAGATAGAAATTTGTGAAAACCTTGCGACGCAAGTCTACCGGTTCGCTAGCGCAGAGCTTCGACGAAGCGGCGTAGCCGCGTAGCTGAGGCGCGCGGCTGCTACGCCGCCGCCGCGTCGCGCGCCAGCCTGGGTTCGATTCCCGTTGATCTTTTGCAAATCTTTTTTTTTCTTATTAGCATTAATAATAAAAATGTTAAATTGAAGCAAAATAAATAAATTTAATAATTTTTACAAGAAATAAGCAAAATAAAGGGAAATGCTTATCTCTTACCTTTACAAAATGTTTTCAATACACAGTAATTAATAATAATTATTTCTCGCTGCTTCAAATGTTATAAATAAATTTGAGGACAATGATTAATTGTAAGTTGGAGCACTTTTGAAACGAGATGAGAATTTTTTGTCAGTCTTATTTCGAATAAAGAACGTATCTTTCTTTCTTGAACGCTCTTTACCTGGTGTGGTGAGTCCCCCTACAAACTATATCCCTTTGTGACGTAAGCTACAACCGTTACTTCTGACGAAATCCTTCGACGAGCGTCATAAGCAGAATGAGCGTCGCGTCAGTTAGTGCTAACTGTTCCTACGAATTGTAAGAGTCTAACAATAAAAATAATGGAGGAATCAGGAACTTCTACAAATAAGGAATTAAACGTTGAATCTATGGGAGAGAGATCATTTTTGCATTTGTAAAGAAATTTTTTTTTATAAAATGTGCCTGGTGTATGATATAGTTGTTAAATGTTTTAAATGTTTTTACGATAATTATCATGCAGGACATTGTGAACGATATCCGCAGGGCGTCGAAAGTGACAATGAATAAGAATTAAAATCCTTCTAATCATTATAAGCCTTCTAGAGAAAAACAATATATTTCTGTATAATATCAGTATATGTATATATGTATATATATGTATATATATATATATATATATATACAAAGAAAAAAGGTATGTATCTTAAATATCAAATTTATATTTCAAAAAACTTAGGTCTTTCAATCTCTCCATCTCCTTTGTTTTATTTCCTTTTTATTTCATTATATGATATCTTATTGACTTCCGTTTCTCATGAAAAAGAAGGATATTCGCACATTATAAGAAAGAAATAAAGAGAATAGAATTAGAAACATTGCTAATAAAAAAGTGTGCAAGTTAGAAACCTGTACATTGCTTCCTCTATGAGGAAACCTGTTTTTTTTTAATGCATAATTATTAGTAGATATTTATTAATTTGGCTTCCTCATAGAGGAAGCAATTTACTTTCTACTTGCACACTTAAAAACTATAAGAAAGCAATGTGCAAGTTTCTACTTGCTCACTTAAACAAGTTTCCACTTGCACACTTAAAAACTACCCTATTTCATATATAATTCTTTAAAATTTAATTAATCAGTTTTTGAGTTATAGAAATTTCAGTAAACTTGGGTGTTTTTTTTTTAACAGAAATTGGTAATTAATCAACCAAATCTAGAAGTAATCTTAACGAATTATATATGAAATATATAAGGGTAGAGAAAGACTGAAAAATATAATAAAATTAATAAAAATTGTTAATAATAAAGGAGTTACCAATTTCTGTTAAAATAAAACAGCCAAGTTTACTGAAATTTCTATAACTCAAGAACTGATTAATTAAATTTTAAAGAATTATATATGAAATATAGGGGTAGAAAAAACTGAAAAATATAATAGAATTAGAAATAGATCGATATCTCAAATATTGAGAAAGCTATAGCGTAAAACACGATTTTCTGAAAAATGAAAATCCCCTTAAAATCCATACCGGTCGACGGATTTTAATAAAATTGGAAAAGAACATACTTTCTATGATACTCTATTTGTGTGCAAAACTTCAACCCGGTATCAAATTGTAGAAGTATATAGATGCGTGTATAAAAAATCCGTACACACACACACACACATACATACATACTTCCGGACATTTTCTACTAATATAAAATCTCGGCATTTTAGTAAATCTATTTTCTTTAAAATCTCGAAAAAATTTTTTTTTACTATTACAAAGCTTTTTCTATAAAGAAGCAAAAGAGGTTTCAGATTTAAAAAAAGTGTTTTTATATTTATTTCATTCTTAAAAAAAAAGGATATTCGCACATTATAAGAAAGAGAGAGAGAGAAAGAGAGAGAGAGAGAGAGAGAGAGAGAGAGAGAGATTGATTGATTGATAGATTTATTATGCCCGAGCAATGGCTAAGGGGCAAAAAGTAATATAGCAGTTACAATAATATCGCAATTACAATACTATAGCAGTTACAATACCACAGCAATTACAATAATATATAGCAGTTGCAAGATGCAAAGATACAATGTGATATAAACAAAAGCGAAATATAGCGACAGGAGCTAGCATGATATGCATGCTCTCTCTCTTAAGGCAAGCAACCAGCAATCTCAATAATATACACTATAAAACTAAGAACTAACGCAACTTAAACTAATAATGAGTACAGTGAAAAAGAATAAAATATAAGGAGCAAGTATTACTGAAAAGAACTAAATAGTGCATATAAACTAAGAACTAAGGCGTAGTGCAATTTACGAGCTAATAATAAGGAATGAAAGAACTAGAAGCTCTATACCAGAAACAATGTTATCCAATTTCACATGCAAGCAAGTCGATATGTCCACGAAAGGAATAAGCGTTGAATTTAATAAAACGTATCCGAGAAGAATTACACGAACATGACCACGAAGGGAGTTTGCGTTGAACTGAGCAACCCGAAACTCAGACTCATTGCGACTCGAACACCTCAGTGGATGCATCTCATGAGGTCAATCGAGGCGAGTCAGATCGGCGCTTGAATCAATGTAAATAATAGACGAGCCATCTGATCGTCTCACGCAAATCCGCCCATGCCTTATCCAAACATATTTAAAAGAACGTTCCTTAGCAATACACTTGGTCCGCTGCAGCAACTCATAGCCATCCTTAGTGAGCAATTCATTAATATATACAATACTCCTGGAGTCATTTCCGCAGACCTCCCCTTGCCTAAGAACACCCTTAGCTCGCTTCTTAGATATAATTAGATCACGGACGGCATTAGAGGTCACAGTAATAAACAAAGAATTACTAGCTGCAAAAGCAGTAGAGTGTGAAGAAGCAGAATCAGGGGGAGACCTGCGGACAACTCTTACACTAAAAATATGCGGCGAAACATCAACAGCATCAAGCGCTGAAAGCACGTTACGTGCAGCCACAGAAGGAGATAACGGAAGCGGCTCTGGTAACCCGGAGACAATAAACTCATTAGCACTAACATCGTGACATTCCGAGCGAGACATTTTTAAATCATGCAGTTCCTTTTTAAGAGCCTCATTCTCACGTTCCAATGAGGAAATACGCTGAGAATTGTTGGCGACTGTTTCTGATAGGCAATTAATAAGATCTAATTTGCTATTAATAACTTCATTCGTTTTTTCCTGACTCTCTATAAAAGCAGAAATTCTTAAATCAGATCTCATGATATCGTTATTAATTTTTTGTTGATTAGCAATAAAAGCTGAGATCTTCAAGTCAGACAGTTTCATTTGCTCTATCAAACCCAGCAGAAGCTCATTTGTCGCAGGCAGTGAGGTCGACTGAGTATGCGAGTCAGCAGAAGAAGCCATGTTCTCAAACTCGAATGAAAGCGCGGTTGTGACAGGTGTTGGTGTAAGAGGGGGTATATCCAATGATGTTAAGAGAGAAATACAACAGGACTCAGCGTTCCTTGACATTGAATAGGATCTAATACAACCGGGATGAAATGCCTTTCTGCACTCTTTGCACTCAATCAACCTATTAGCAATTGATTTCCTGCACTTATAACACGTAGGCTGCATGTGTAGTTATACAATGACCACAACGCAAGAATTACACGCAAGTTCGTCAAGAACGCAAGTGACGACGCTTAGGTTGAACCGTAGAGCGACCGGATAAAATGCACGCTAACTCTCACCGCGCACAATCACTAGAGACAATCGTATCGAAGATCAAGATCGAACGCACGCAGGGCAGACAACCCTGCTGAAAATGACCGATTAAATCCGATTGGTTTCGTATTAAATTTGGTGAAATTGAATCGAAATGAATGCATTTTCAATCCGGTTAATCGGATGCCCGATTGGAAGTGAATCGGTTCTAATAACAAATCAATTGGAATCGTTTTTAATTCGGCATTTCCGGATTGATCTGAATCCGTCGTTATCAGTTTCAATCGTATTAATGCACATCCATTTTAATCGGATGAATAAAGTGAGCACATGAATCGTGTTGAATCCGCATCAATCGTAAAATTTTAATACAACCCCGAAATCGGATTTAATGCGATATTTCCGGATTCATCTGAATCCGACTTAATCGGTTTCAATCGTATTAATGCCAATCCATTTTAATCAGGTGAATAAAGTGACCACATGAATCGTATTAAATCCGCATCAATCGTAAAATTTTAATACAACACCGAAATCGGATTTAATGCGATATTTCCGGATTTATCTGAATCCGACTGAATCGGTTTCAATCGTATTAATCCTAATCCATTTTAATCGGGTAAATAAAATGACCACATGAATCGTATTGAATCCGCATCAATGGTGAAATTTTAATACAACACCGGAATCGGATTTAATGCGATATTTCCGGATTCATCTGAATTCTACTCAATCAGTTTTAATCGTATCTGCGCTTAATCCATTTAAATTGGGGAAAATAGCTATGTGAATCGGATTAAATCCGCTTTAATCATTAAAATTGTATATAACACATAATTTTTACGTAATAGAGTTTTTACTACAGGATTTTCTTTTAATAAAATCATGAGTATTATATTTGCAAAACTGTAAAATGTTTTTATTTAACCCTTCGAGAACACACAGGGTCAATTTAACTCTTCTTTCTTTTTTTTGCCAGAAAACATTTAAAAATATTAAACATAAAAAAATAAAAATTTTTTTGTAAAAAACTTTTTTTTTTTTTTTTTTAAAGAACACTGTTAATCTGACTTTACACACATTTTGATCGTTTAGCATTTTAAATTGACGAGTGCGATTAGCTTGAAAAAATTCCCAGATGTACTTGGAACATTGTTAAATCAATTGATATAAATAAAAAGTGCCGTTGAAATTATTTACATATTTTAAAAAATTTAAAAAAAAAACAAATTTTTTAAAATTCTTTTTGAATTTTTTAAAATATGTAAATAATTCCAATAACATTTTTTATTTATATCAATTGATTTAACAATGTTCCAAGTACATCTGGGAATTTTTTCAAGCTAATCGCACTCGTCAATTTAAAATGGTGGACGATCAAAGTGTGTATGTAGAGTCAGATTGACCCAGAGTGTTCTCCGTGAATAAAAAAAAGGTGTTTTCTCAAAGGGTTAAATAAATACTGCACATTGTAATAAATTTGTGGTACAAAGAATGGAATTACAATAAAGTAGTAAATAATCCTGTTTATATATCCGGAATTCACGGATTCTATCAGTTTGAATCGGTCAGTCAATCTGTTTAAAATAAGTCGTTTTATTTTCGACCCAACTGGCCAATTGAAACCAAATTGCACAACGTTTCGACCGAATTCCGGTCCTTATCAAGTGCTTTAGATTACACCGATCCGCATAACAAATTTACATGCATCGTTGACGTGGTGTCCTGACAACGTCAAGACAAACGCAAAACTAAACAAAAGACAAAATAATACATTTAACAATAAAAAACTATACAAAATCGTCATAATATCGCGCTGGTCAAAAACAATAAATTAATTAACACTGTAAAAATCAGTTAAAAACTTACAATTCTTATGCGTTCCAAAACAAACGGTGAGATCAAAACGTCACAAGCCATATTGAGGTACAACGTCCGAACAGTAAGACAGTCAAAGCGAAATGAAATTGTCAACCGTAATCCGCGGATAGCAAAAGGTGCTCTGGTGGGAAAAACGAGCAGAACCAAATATACAGGGCCGACTAAGTAATACCAATGACACGGTTATAAATAGATGGCAGGCTCTCAGTATCGTTTTGTAAATTGATTGTGCAATCATGTTTTTTAATAAAAAACATTTCCGATATTTCTCTTTTTTTGAAATTTTATACAAATTCTTTGTATAAAATTTTTGGATGCTGCCACTTAAAATCATGATTGTGTGCAAGACGGTGTTTGCTCACAACCGAATGATTATCTACATTTTTCTTGATATCACATCAATGTTCTTTGATGCGTGTTTCTAAATGCCTTTTTGCCTGGCCAATATATACTGCATCACAATTTGCACGATCAATCTTATAAACTAACTCTGTCTGGCTGAGATTCGGCAACCCGTCCTTGCCCTTTCTAATGACACAGTCTAATCTCTTCGGGATGGTGTGAAGAACTCTAAAGTTCATGTCTCGCATTGTACGGCTAACATTCTCGCTAAGACCCTTTATGTAAGGTACAGTAATGCACCTTCGAGGATCTTGGGCCACTTCGTTACTGACAGGATCATTGTTGTTACGATTTCGCAATTCACCAAGTTGGACATTGACATATTTATCAACAATTTTCTTCGGGTAACAATTATTAATAAGGATCTTTTTTATTTCACTAATATTAGACTTGTGAAACCGCGCGTCGGACAAAAGAATCGCCCGATCAACCAAATTCCTTACGATGTTAATTTTATATTTCATAGGATGGCTTGAAAAATAATTTATATACCGGCCCGAGAAAGTTGGTTTACGGAACCAATTCGTGAGCAATGCGCCTCCCTCGCGGATGACCGTGGTATCAAGGAAACTCAATTTACCATTGCTTTCCATTTCATTAGTGAATTTTAATCTATCGTGGTAATTGTTGAAACTGTCTAATAATTCACCAATACCCGACCTGGGAACAACCGCGAAAATATCATCTACATATCGTTTAAAAAAGAATATCCTGAAACTGAGCCGCTGTATACAATGTTTCTCTAAATCCTTCATGACCATGTCAGCTAAGATGGGAGAGAGGGGAGACCCCATCGGGCTTCCGAAGATCTGTTCATAAAATTGCCCGTTGAACATAAAACTAGTAGAACTAAGGATCAAGTCTACAGCACTCAAGAATTGTGGAAGGCTGAGATCAGTTTTTGTAGTGATGTAATTCCATCTCTCTTCAATCGTTTTTAAAACCAGATCTTTAGGTACGTTAGTGAAAATCCGTTTAAATCATTATAATTTCGTGATTTCAGGGTTCACGAAATCATAATAACAATTTAAACGATTGACTAAGACTGATTCAAACCGATAGAAAACGAGTGCAATTACATCCTTGAGTACGAATTCGTTTCAATCGCTTCCAATCGGTTTAATCGTTATATAACGATTCAAACCGATAGAAACCGATTAAAATTACATTGTTGAATACTAATCCGTTTTAATCGTTTTTTCTCTAAATTTGTTGGAGTGAAATTTTCACTCTAATCATGGAGTTACTGACCAGTTCACTCAACAAGAGGAATATTCGCTTCAATAGAGTAAATTTGTTCATTCTAAGGTAAAAAGAGTAGAGTTTCACTCCGATTTTTAAAGTGAAGTCGTTAGAGTGAAGTTGTCACTCCAAACTTCACTGAACTTGAAGTGAAATCGCCTTCCCTCTTCCCGCTTCCCGCGTGTTTAGTTGTTTCCGTGTAGAAATTTGTTAGAGATGGCCTTACATAACATAAGGCCCCGATTATTTACAAATATATTTACGAACACAAAATTTCATAATGATCCAGCACTGGTTTTTTGACATTCACCCGACATTAAAAAATTCTATTATATTATATATCCAATTCAATTTATTACTCTTTTTAAACTGAATTTGTTTTTTAAGATGATTTTTGAAAATATATATATTTGCGCTGGGGTTGTGATATATGTAGACTATATATAACGCTTACATCAAATTAAGAAGTAGTCTACCACGTAAGGCAGTTAGCTCACGATGCAGAGGTCCCGAGTTCGAATCCCACCAAGGTAAGTGTTTTTCAAATACGAGAAAATATTTATAATCATAGACTGCATCTTAAGAAACAAATTTAGTTAAAAAATAATAATAAAATTTTAAAATAAATAATTTTTTTTATCATAACGAATTAAACCGATAAGAACCGATTGAAATTACATCTTTGAATACCAATCCGTCCCAATCGTTTTCAATCAGTGTAATTGTTATAAAATCATAACAATTCAAATCGATATAGAATCCGATTAAAATTACATCCTTGAATACCAATCCGTTTCAATCGTTTTCAGTCGGTGTAATCGCCCTGGTAACCATCTCCGATAGAAAACGATAAAAAAATTTCTTATCGTTTTTAATACGGTTAGTGAATCGTTTATTTACGGTACTCTATCAGAAACTCACGTTACAAAATACTTGGGATCCTATCGTAAATGTCTCATCAGCTATACATCAGTTTCTATCGTTTTTAATATGGTTAGTGAATCGTTTATTTACGGTATTCTATCAGAAACTCACGTTACAAAATACTTGGAATCTTATCGTAAATGTCTTCTCAGCTGCACATCAGTTTCTATCGTTTTTAATATGGTTAGTGAATCGTTTATTTACGGTACTCTATCAGAAACTCACGTTACAAAATACTTGGAATCCTATCGTAAATATCTTATCAGCTATATATCAGTTTCTATTGTTTTTAGTATAATTAGTGAATCATTTATTTACGGTATTTTATCAGAAACTCACGTTGCAAAATACTTGGGATTCTATCGGAAATTTCTTATTACCTTTATATCGGTTTCAATCAGTTTTTAACATAATTGAAGTTTCGTTTATTCACGATACTCTATAAAAAATTCTCGATACAATACACATGGGCTTGCATCCTAAATTTCTTATTAGTGGTGCATCGGTTTCTATAATTTTTAATGGTATTAAAGTAGCTATAATTGTCTTTTTAATATGGTTAATAGTGAACCGTTTATTTACGATGCCCTGTCAGAAAAAAATTGGAAAAATTTGAAATTTCTCAGCTATATATCAGTCAGAACATCTTTAGATGTTTGCTACTCTGCATGCCACCGGATTATAACCGTGTAAAAGAAAAATAAACCGTATCAGAGATCTTTCTATGATAAAGAAAGAACTGCATTTTTTTTTTGAAATAATTAAGCTTCCACCTTTGCGACAACAGCACCAGGAAGCCAAGGGCCAAAATTTTCACGGTTATTAGAGAAATAAAAACAACATTTACATTAGAAACGTCTTATTTAAAATTGCACTAAAATACAAATAAAATATTTTATTATTTTAATCTTAATAACAAATCACACACACACACACATAAAAAATACTTCGACGAACTTTGTTTTCGAAGATGATAAGTTGTATGTCGGAAAATCCTGATAAGAAACGATAGATGTGTCGGTTCGGTTAAGTCGTATAAATATCGACGAGATGTCTATCGTTTTAACCTTATAAAAACATATGCAAAGTAGAAGGTTTTCAAACGATTCAATTTATATCATTAATATACGATAGAAAACGAACCGATTTGCTGCCATAAAAAAGATGATAAGTTGTATGTCAGAAAATCCTGATAAGAAACGATAGATGTATCGGTTCGGTTAAGTCATATAAATATCGATAAGATGTCTATCATTTTATTCTTATATATCCGTATTAATGCATACGGTAAAATTATTACCATAAATAACGATACATATTATATCGTGTATATACGATTGATTCAGATGGGCAATAATTGTACATATAGAAAACGATTCATAACTATAAAATTTGTATAGTTATTTTTTTATTCGGACCTAAAACGATAGAAACCGATTTGATTCGATTAATGTTTTATCTGTCTTCTAAATATGCAACGATAGAACCGATAAGATACGATTAAAAACGATACAGATATAGCCGTTTTTAATCGTTTTCTATCGGATATGGTTACCAGGGCGTTATAAATCCGTGATTTCCGGATCAAGAATCCAGATTCATGCGGATTCAAAATTTTTAATCGGATTCAATCGGTCATTTTTGGCAGGGAACCCCCACTCGACAGCACCACCAGCCGTTCCAGACGCAGGTCAGCCAACACCCAGAACGCAACAGGCCCCAGCAGATCGTCATGCGCACCTCGAGAGTAAAGTGCAGAAGGGGGCAGAACAGATAGCAGGCTCATGCGCAGTAAGAATCAATGATCCTCGAGAATGATTCTCAGAAATTTGGTTAGAATAATGAGAAACACTCGTCACACAGTTTCCAGGAATTAAGAGACAGTGGCAGAGAAAATGATAGTAGCTCGTGACGAGCTATATAAGAACATGCTCACACCTGCAACAAAATAGCCCAAAGGCAACTCACGGCAGAGAAATATCCGGTCAAAGCAGGAGCAATAAGACAGACGTGCACGCTGTACTCACCAGAGAGAGAGAGAGAGAGAGAGAGAGAGAGAGAGAGAGAGAGAGAGAGAGAGAGAGAGAGAGAGAATCGAATCGTTATTTATTACACGCTCTGGGATACATCTCCTAAAGCGTAGAAACATACGTATGTACAGAAAGTAGACGTAGTGTAATAATATATAACACAGATATGACTGTAGTCGCAAAAACAAAAAAGAAAAGATATAAAAATAAAATAAAATGAGAGAAAATTAAAAATAGGGAAAGAAAAAAAACAACATTAAGCGCACAATCGGTGTCAGCCGTGGGTTCGTCCAGACATTGCAAGTAAGTGGTTGTACAGTTTTGATTTGAAGACCGGTAAAGAAGACGCATTGCGTATGTCCGGAGGTATGCCGTTCCACAGTTCTGCGGCAGAGCTACAGAAGGAACGCTTGTAGAACTCTGTGCGACACTGCGGAAGGATCAAGGTACCGAGCGGAGCCCTTATTTCACGCGTGACTCTGTCATGTTTGAACACGAAGTTTGAAAAGATGACCTCGGGTTTTTTCTTTGCTAGCACCGAAAAAGTTAGGCTCCCCACGAAGTACAAGCGCCGGAAACTGATCTTAAGCCAACCAAGTCTGTCGAAGTAAGGCGTTATATGTTCGTTCCACTTGGCCTGGAAAATAAAACGGACGCATCTATTGTAGGCTCTCTGCAAGCGAAGATTTTGTTCGCCCGTGATGTTAGTTAGGATCGTGCAGCCGTAGTCAAGTATAGGTACAATCAGGGCCGAGACCAGCATGATTGCGAAGAGAAAGCGGTAGGAGATGCTTGCAAAGCTTCAGTTGATACAACGCCGAGTTAACTCTCGTTATTGTTTTCGAGATCTGCCTTTCCCACGACAGCAAACAGGTTAATGTAACACCCAGATATTCAACTGAGTCCGAAAAAGGTATTATGGAGTCATTTACATAGATGGATGGTAACGCGTCACTCTCCAGACTACTAATATAACGCAGCGTCCCCACAATAATCGCTTGCGTTTTCTTAGGATTAATTTTGAGCCCATTTTCAGTAGCCCACTGCACTCTCTTTATGTCCTCGTTTATCCTAGCAATCGCATCGGCAAGAAGGCCAGGCTGGACATGCAAATAAATTACAAGATCGTCCGCATAAAATTGATATTTACAGTGTTTTAATATCCCGCTGAAGTCGAGTAGGTATAATTAGAAGAGAAGGGGCCCCAGCACAGAGCCCTGGGGTACCCCTTGGTGAACAGGTCGGTCGGAGGACATTTCAGAAGGATCACGAACAGCCTGCCCTCTACCCGTCAAATAAGAGCAGAGCCATTTTAACGTTGAGTTTGCGAAGCTCAACCTCCTGAGCTTTTTAATCAGGCGATGAGGACAAACATTGTCGAAGGCCTTGGAAAAATCAAATAGTATCGCGATGGTGACTTTTCTCCTATCAGCGGCCAGTCTTATATCATCCAGATATATCTAGACCTAATCAAAGCGGTCTGTGTAGAGAAGTCCTTCCTATAGACGGACTGGAAAGGATCCAGGATATCATTCTCCTCAAGAAAATTTGTGATCTGGTCGGCCACTATGCGCTCCAGGGCCTTAGAGACAGCACATAGTATCGATATTGGCCTATAATCATGCAGTTCACAAGGGTGATTCACTTTCGGAATAGGGCAGATAACAGCTGATCTCCACACACTAGGATAGACACCGTAAGAAAGACAGTAGTTGAAGATGTGGGTCAATGCAGGGAAGATGCAGGGCAATGCTCTGACGATTAAACTCCGAGGGAGCTCATCTCTCCCGGTAGCCTCCGAATTACTCCTCTGCAAAGCCCTAACTATCTCCCCTGGTTCGATGTTATTCCAATAAAACTTTTGGTCACTGTATGCCACCTCTCCCAAGTCGAAAACGATGCTCTCTTCTGGATCAGAGTCCTTCGCGTGACCCGTAAAATAAGCATTCAATTCTTCAAGAGTGAAAACCAGTCTATCGTGCTGCGCTTTAGGTCTCAAAAAGCCAAAGTGCCTGAGTTTTTTCCACAAGATGTTGGGCTCCTTGGCATCGTGAAAAGTCTTATGGAATAATTTCGTCTTTGCCCTTCGTACCTCGAGCTGAACCAAATTTCTGAGTCGTCTATAAGTATTATAATTTGATTCCGTTTTATTCCGTCTCCAGACTTTTCTCGTCCTGTCCCTGTCCCTCATCAATTTCCTTAAATCCGACGTGAGCCACGGCGCAGGAAGATGTTTAGGGCATATAACGCGATAAGGCGCGTGTTTATCGTAACAAGTTCTAAGGAAGTCGTTGAGGATCCTCACTTTAACGTCAATATCCGGGGTTAGGTACAGGTCATCCCAGTTCTGCGAACCCAGCTCCGCAAGGAAATCCTCAGGACCGAAAGAACGAAAATCACGGACCCGTACAGTTCGCCTTGGAATACGCTCGATTTTGATGTAAGTGATCTCAATGAGATCATGGGCAGATAAAAAGCCGACATCACGCTGATTATGACGAACAAGCTTCTCTTCCTCGTCAATAATACAGAGATCCAGCCATGTAGAGGCAGTGCGTGTATTATGCGTTGGCAGGTAAGGCACAAGAAAAAAATTAGATGCCTGTACAAACGTCAAAATCTGTTCCGAGTCGTAAGTGTGAGAAGTGAGGTCGGCGTTGAAATCCCCGAACATAATAGAGTGCTTGTAATTAGCCAGACAGCTCCGAGAAAGTGGTGAAAAAGTCGGATAAGAAGCCTGTATGTGGTGGTCTGTATACCACGGCTAAGAGGATCTTGGAGTAATTACTCATAGACACTTCCACAACCAGATATTCGGGTTTTCCACAGTAATTGTTCTCTGATGTACATACATACAACTGATGCATTGAAGGCTTCTGATATATACATAGCAACCCCACCCCCTATTTTGCCAATGCGGTCGCATCTCAAGAGGCGATAGCCATGGAGAGAGGCAAGGTGTGATCAGAGACATGTGGTTTGAGTCAAGACTCCGATAAACATATGATGTGATATCCTGAGAGAGGATCAGCAGAAGTTATGTAACGGTTTGGGAACGTTCCATAAAAACGCCTTGTAAAGCCGAGAGGCAATTACAATAAAGTGAATATATATTCAAAAGTAACGAATAACTGTTAAATAAATTTTTTAACAAATCATTATTTTAAATAATTAATGCAATATAGATAGATATTAAGTAAATATCACACATAAATATTTTCTCTGCATTATTTATTTAAACAAATAGTTCATGTAAAACAAATTTCAAAAGAAGTCAGATTAATTATCGTAAATAAGTACGATCGAATAAGCGGAGTAAAAACATTTAGCGTACTGATATACATATAATAAGTTTAATAAATACGATAGAAAGATACATTTTCTGCTCGCATATAAAAAGCACTGCGTAAACGGAGGAATTATTTACCGTGTAAAAAAACTGCGTAAAAGAAAAATCGCGTATAAAAATTGCATATTGCTTCGTGTCGCTATATTTTATTAAAATTAAAAT
This sequence comes from Temnothorax americanus, assembly GCF_048541705.1. Lineage (NCBI taxonomy): Eukaryota > Metazoa > Arthropoda > Insecta > Hymenoptera > Formicidae > Temnothorax > Temnothorax americanus. Next base: position 516,284 of record NW_027509807.1, read on the forward strand.
TTAACAAATGTTTTGATTTATTAGGCCATTTTCAATGTGATAAAAGTTATTTAACAATAGAAACCGATAAGAAAGATATCAAGTTCGCAAATTTTCATAACTCGCATTGAGTAATCATCACAAACCATTAAGTGCAAATCGTGTTTCTTCCCATGTACCATTCTCTCGCGACCTAAGTCACATTTATAGCAGAACTTGAATTAATGCAATAACAGTTCTGTACGCATGTTACAGTGCTTTGAGACTACTTTCGCCAGCTATTGTTCGAATAGTGCAGGCGGATGTCCGAACTTCCCTCGAACTCGTAGAGGATCTTCCTAATTTCCTTTTTGGCGCGTGTACAATATTTTAAAATTCTCCCGTGGAACGCGCGGATCCAAAAGATCCTTTGATATCTTGAATATAATGTCCGGAGATATATTGGCTCATTATGCCTGTCATGCTACGGGGTAACATTAACATAAGTCTCTCCCTTATCGCTTCGGTCATGTCTACCTATATAATATATATATATATATATATATATCTCACTGTACCATGATAGACACTAGCTGGAGGCCTAGAGGCAACGGGAGGAAAGGAGGGAGAAAGAGAAGAGAGAAAGGAGAGATTGCGATTCGTAACCATCGCAACTCGTAGGATCAAGAGGAGGATTCGAGGATTCGCGTAATTTGACGCCGTCATCGGCTATATCTGCCACATCATCGTCGGCTTAGCGACCGCCGCGAGGCAAACTTCCCGATCGTATTTACGAATTGAAAGCAACTTCCCGTAGAGAGATAGAGAGAGAGAAAGAGAGAGGGGGGAGTGGAGATCCGCGGGCAAAACTTTGGCCGTGAATTAATTAAGACGAGTAAATACCGGGGGAGCTTTAAACGGCACCGACGAAAAACTTTACATTGTTTAAGTAGCTCACAGCCGAATTCGAAAGTTTTAATTGGCGGTGAGTACGACTCGGGTGCGGCGCGTACAATCGAGTTTGCCATTTGTATTTTAAGGCTATCCCTAAACGCGGACTGGATGTCAGGTGGCTGGCTTCGCGTCGTCATATCTTCCGGACATTCCCGCGGTGATTTTCAACTAAAAGCATGATCAGCAAGGGACTTCTGCTCTTCGATAAACGTCTTATTTTTTATTATTTGTGCATATAAATTTTTGATAATACAACTTATCGAAAACGTATATATATCTGTACCTTATATATAGAAGTAAAAGATCGTATATTTTTATACATTCAGAGCAAACACGGTTTAAAATTTTAAATTGGAAAATAATATATTTTTTAGAAATAAAGTAAAAGTAGTAAGTTGATTTACCAGGTTTTTTATAAAGTAATTTAACTGACATGTTTAATAATACAACTGCTAATAATACGCTGTATTATATACCTGGTTTAAAAATTAAGCACTATACAAATTTTTAATACGACTTTTTCATTGTATTTTAAGAACTAATAATAATAGACATATAAGACGATTTACCATATTATCCAATTTAAAAAAAAGCTTCTGTTTTATATTAAACATAAAAACTCCATTATATATATAGTAATAACTCCATTTTGACAGAAACTGGAGATACGATTCTTTAGAAGGTACAGGTATTTTTATATTGAATAAATATAAGAAACAAGTTGCAAGTAAAAAAACGTATTATTAGGTTCCGCAACGTCCAGAATAATTTTAGCGCAACGTAAAGTTAAAAATGTTCCTCTTTATCATTTTTCTTTTTACGAACGTGAAATAAAACATCATAATAAAGCAACTGAGAATTTTTGCATTTTAAGCGCTCTCATAAATACATATGTATGTACAAGCTCTTACATGGTTTGCGCATAAGTATAACGCGAAAATAAATGTGCTTGCGGTTAAACGTATAGTGATATCCGGCGATAGCGTGTGACGATTGTGGCACCGCAGGGCCTCGATCCGTTAGAAATAATAATTCGAGACGTCGTGCCGGGCGCGTCTCGCGCGCAAAAAGTCGGATTTGCACTTGCCCGGGACCAAGCGACAAGTTCCAGAGAAACTTAGTCGGACGCGTTTTCGCGTTTCTCTTCTCCTCGAAGTGGAAAAGCGAAAGATCGAAAGAGCGTCGAGGGCACGGACGTGTCTGGAAAAATTCTGAGAAAATGTAAGAGGAAACCCGTTCTTTGTTACTTCTCTTCCCTTCGACTTCCTGTCTATTACTTGTTTCTCGCCTCTCTGCGATCTCGCGTGTGCTATGATGATAAACGTATATATATATATATATATATATATATATATATATATATATAGATGTGTCATTATAACAAGGGAAAATTTTTACAACACATAAAGGCGGTGTACGGAATATTTTTAAATTATAGTCACTGCTTTTTCAACTATATAATTATCAAAGGACAGGTTAAAAAAAAACAGCGATATCAACATCAAACGCTATCGGTTCTTCGTTAAATATTCCATTCAAAGATTAATCCCTATGCATGCATTACGACTGCATTTACATTTCAATTTATACAGGACAATCCAGAATTATTGTCAATTGAAGAAGATCCCTGTGCAAGAAAAATTCAACGGCTATTTTAATATTGTATTATCTAATTATTAAATTATAAAGATCCGAAAATGTTGGCGAATAAAAGAGGGATTTTGTAAATCGCAAACAGAGATTTGCGCTTTAAAATTATATTGAATTGAAAATTAGTGCGAGAAGTACATCCCAGATGGGGGGAGTGAAATTCTCATTAAGGCAAAATTGATTCGAAATTGGTACAAGAATACTTAGAAGGACGAGAGGCTAAAAGGATTCCAGAGGCGTTAAGAAGCGCTAAAATACGTACGCACATACACCTTGGACAAAACAAATTAAAGTAAATTGGAAGAAATACGTTTCTATGAGAGAGATGAAACGGGTATAGTCCAAAATCTCACAGATTGATTTGAAAATTCTTCGCGAGAAATTTACTTTGGCGCTATCTTGATTCATTTCTCTGAAATCCCGGTCGCTTCTCGTTGCGGAATAAAACGAACATATAAGAATAGATTTCGCGAAATAAATTCCTATCGATTCTTTTCAATTCGCTTATCTTTTTTTGCATCGCGCGAACGACCGAGGAAGAAGCGGCAGAAAGAGATCGCAAACATTAAACGCGGCGGTGTGTCGTAACGCATACGGGCAAATAATGAGCAAATAACAGATATTTACCGTTCTATCGGAAACAGAAACCTTAAAGAAAATACCAACATACGTTTTGCTTAGTAGCACCACTATTTTCGTTAATATAGCGTTAATCGATATATTTTGCAAATAGATGCACCATGATAATATCTAAAATTGCGACGTTACATTGCATTGCACGCTTCATCGTATATTAGAAATCGTACTTAGCCGTTTCAAAACCACTCACACAGCCAAGCAGAAGTTAATAGTTTCCTCGAGAAAACGCGATTTTGACGATTGTACCCCCATTTCCCCGAAAACGATATGATCAAAAATAATCTCGCTGCCGGATGCGGGGTAATGATGGAATTAATACATTCGAACTAAGGAAAATAATGTTACCCAATTCTTTCTATTCTGTTTAAGGAAAGAAGAAAGAATGTTAAATATGTATATAATGTTCTTTTCCGGACGTATAATAAACAACGCTGTCCTAATTTCAAGATAGAACTATTATTGACAACGTTATAATTGCTACGATAGATTAATAATAAAATGAACTGCTAATAGAGTGCCTTTGTAAATTCTTAAACGACTAAACACTAAACATTAAAAAAAGAAAACATAAGAAAGTGCTTCCGGAAATAACTGGTAAATTTATCTCTCTAAATTAATCTATCAAAGTGCAAAATACGTTGGTCTCAGAATTATAGCAAGAGCTCGGAATTTTGATCACGTAAAGAGTTATCTTCGCAAAGAGATCTCATCATTTATTAATAAACCAATCTCTTTTTTATGTCATTTATATAAAAACGTGTCCCCGCGCTTACAGTATAGCTTAAATTATTCCGGGTGAGATCCTATTTTGTGATTTTAATTTACGACGCAGCGAGCGGCAGGATAAACGCTCGAAAACGACGTTTGTACCGGTCGTCGTTGTCCGACAAAGTTCATCTCATCGCGGCCGTTTGCAGACGTGTAAAAACTAATATCCGCTTTAAAACGGAAGAGACGTTATATTAATATAACGGCATTCTGCGTCCCATACAAGTGCACTCGACCTAATTATGATATGTGCATAAAGAGCGTGCGCGCGTGTGTAACTCCCGGAATTCAGAAATTTCTTGCGACGCCGCGCGCCGTAATACGAATGCAGACGTGTGTATGCACGTGCTGCTTAGGCGTGTTCCGTGTTCGCGCACGAGGCCAGGCATGAGGTCGTGCTTGTAGTTTTTAATGCAATTAGTAAAAAATAATGTCCGGTGCGTGATACGACGCAATTCGGTTACGCGAAATTCGGTCGGCGCGCCCGGTAAAGCACATGATAAATGGAAATACTAAGCGTGTTCTTAATTGATGATTAGTCCCTGACCCGAGTTTCACTTGGCGAGTTTAAAGCTTCGCACACCTCCGCGCCTTGTTTTTATCACCTACGTTTGCACTTCCGTAGGGAAAAAGGTAAGTCCAGGACCAAAATAGAATGACAAATTATAGGATAAGTGCACTTTGCAAATTGCGTAAGATATACGGCTGAATAATTTAAGTTCCTCGCTAAGAGTAAAAATATCTCTTACATTGTTTGTGCACTTATTCTTCAGATATTCAATAAAGTTTCATCTCTCGAAAGAGATATCGGTGCCTTGCTTGAAAAGTGATCGCCTAAAATAGCGCGTGAGAGACAATATTTAAATTAAATTAAGCAAGATTAAATTAAAGTTCGATAATTTATTGAATTTTATAATTATTAAAAGTTTGTAATATTCATTCATAGTACACGGAGAGAATTTTTTGTTATATTTTACCGTTAAATTACACTACAAGCTTGGGACAACTTGGCAACCAAAAAATTTTTGAACAAAAGACATTTTACAAACAATATGATACAAATTACCAAGCAGATTGGTAATTTTTGAAAAATTATTGAAAAATTTCCTAGATATAAAAATAAAATAAAATTATATCAAGCTTGTATGTATCAACAACAATATGAAGGTTATAACATATACCAAAGGTAACAATATAACGGCTAATAACGAGCATGAAAGTTGTTAAATTCAAAGGTTTATTGTTACAAATAATTAGTTAATTAAGAACAACACAGTGTCGACAACACACAGTGTCTTCTTCAACCTAAATTAATAAATTATAATAATTATCGCATTCAATATCACATTCGTCATGAGTTACACGTCTCCACATTCAAGTAATAATAGTATGAACATCAAAAAAATACTAAACAGAAAAAATCGGAATCGCTGTATATTTGTGAGGTCCTTAATTGGAAAATGTAGTCGAATAATAAAATTCATGATTGATTCTTCAGTCGGAAGTGAGAATAAATCGAATCAATCATCGATGTAAGCTCGTCACAAGCAAGAGTCAGATAAATAAAATTAAAAGTGTGTACCTACTGTAAATTAAAGAGACTTGTAAGAACGAGGAAATGTAAATAAATTTGATACGAATATACATACTGAGCACATAATAAAAGATCAAGCTTTGGATCGTTGCGGAGGGACCGTACCGTGTCGAATCTTGTGCGTGACTGAGCGTTACTGTTTATTACAAGTGTTAATTAACAATAAAGGTCGTATAAACATATAAATAACTCCCTAGAAATTATTACTAATTGTAAGTTCGTTAAGAATATTAAACTAAGATCCATCCAATAATTCAGTATCATTATTGGAATTAAAACCATTTTTCTGTTCTTTGATGTGTATCATCTCTGAGATAAGTCGTTTGTGGTAATTAATTTCGAAATCCAAAATCTCCGGGTTATTCCAATTAAAGATGTGATTCAGATTTCACATATGCTCTGTGATAACTGAATGTTTTGATGGATCCAATTTATAATTGTTTTTGTGCTCATCAATTCTTGTTTTCAATTGTCGTTTTGTTTGCCCGACATAAGAGGCGTCGCAACCATTACAAGTGCGATCTTATAAATTACATTATTATTTGAGCACAAAAAATTAACGTCTTTTTGCGTTTTAATAAATTTATCCAATTTGTTGAGAATTCTATAACCTATTATATGTTTTTTTTTTATCAAATAGATAAGCTGTTTTTTTTAGAAATATTGCTAATAAACGGGAAGACGATAAATTTCCTTCTTTTGTCATTTGAATCATTTTCATTGATCTCGTCATTATCGACAATATCCTCAATACTGTTCTGTTTTAAGTTTACCATTGAATAATGTGTTTAATCTTAAGTTGATTCTTTTAAAAATCAAATCCAAAGGATAGCCGTTGGTTTTTAATAGGTTAATGCATAATTTCGACACTGTGTTGTCAAAGCGTTCCTAATTAACTAATTGTTTGTAACAATAAATCTTTGAATTTAACAACTTTCATGCTCGTTATTGGCCGTTAACCTTCATATTGTTGTTTCCTAGATATATTTTAGTAAAATTAATCAAACATATTTTACATTTAAATGTAATAGGTATTAATATTTTTTATTGTGGTTAGATATAATATATTATATATTATATTATATATATATATATATATAATATCTATATATAGCTAGGTTTTATAGCTCGAGAAATAAAGGCAAAATTTTTGGCGACCCAAGCTTTCATGTCATTGTTACTGCCAAAAAAGTCGTCGGCTGCAGCATTCGACGGAATGCAAATGTTGTTTGCTTATCGGGAAGCCATAAGCGCGGAGCGATAAATTAGAAGACAAGTGAAGTCGTTTCGCAGAATAAGATCTGTATGTTACGAACTACCACTACAGCACCATCACTTGTAGTAAATAGTGGAGAAAGCCGAGTATTTGTGCGGCACGACGCAAGTATAGTAGAAACCAGTGCGACGCGAAACTCCTTTTATGTTCGTATAATACACTCGTTCCGTTTCTCTCTTTCGTCCGTGCTCTTTGCAACGATAATTGCTTTGTCGAACGATATGCCCCTCCGCCTTGTAAATTACATCTTTGTGCTCGCCGACCGGCGACCTGTACTCCCGATTCGCTTCGTTATTCTTTGCCTTTGAAATTCTGCAAATTCCATGAGTTCGTCTTCTCGTTTTCTTTTTCTCCTTCGCACTTGCATCTAAAATTTTGACTTTCCCCCTAGCGCAAGTAAGACGCGAAGTAAAGGGATCATGGCGCACGCGTTCCGTTTCTCTCTTTCGCATTACTGCGTGACGACATCAAATTTTCACCGTACATCTTCTTCACGCCATTCTTCACAAATCGTTACTCGGATATTCGCGACGAGAATAAAATTTTCGGAGTTCGCAGATCCCATCTTAGATGTTAGATGTTCACTTACACCCCCCAACGGTAAACTTTATTTGGTTATTCAATCTTGTTATACTTAAAAAATTCGTAAATGTGTTTTATATCGCGGATGTGTTACGTATTCGATACTAAAATAATTCCTACTGCATCATATAAGAAATGTTTGCAATATTTAATAAATCGATATAACAAGTATTATAATCCGTAAATAAATTAGTACTCATTAGTACTCATTAACTATAACAACATATGTCAAGGTCAAAGTCATCGGAGGGTGGTCCCCTATACTGCATAATTATCAAAAAACCTCTTTTTTCCCTGTTTTTTTTGCTTCAACGTTCGAAAAAAATTATTTGTAATCAATAAAAAAAAAAAAACGCTTCTTGAAAGCCCCCTAAATTAAATTTCCTTCTTTCTGCGCCGTCATTAATTAAATCGGTTCATCCGTTGAAGCTGTAGAGCGCCCCGCGCGTCGAAAAATGCTGTTTCGAGAAAAACGCGTTTAAAGTTTTACGTAGTAAAAAATTGTATTTAATGTTTGTTTTTGACAACTTACATCTAATCAGCTATTCCAGCACCATATACAGTCCCTTCTTCTTCCTCAAAGAAATTGTTCTGCTGTACTTGCATGTTGATTTTTTCTATCCTGGCCTTTTTTGCGAACTGCGACATGTTTTTATCCGCTGCCGCGATGCGCTTTTCGTCAGTCTTCACGGCGAAGTTTTTGCTGTTGTGCCCGACGATGATTCCTAACGTATTCATGGTTTTTAAGATAGATGAATAGTCTTCATTAAAAATACCCGCAGCTATATATGCCGCTATTCTTATCGTTTCTATGCCGCAATGAAGGTGTTTAGGGGCCAGTTTTCATATGCAAGCGTTAAAACTCTCATTATCATTTTGAGTGTTTCCACCGGTGCATCTTTGTAGCAAATCGTCAGTGGAAAGAGCCTCATACACTGGTCGAATGGCTTTTTGAACCGATTCTTGAAGGTCGCCGTCTATACCTGTTTTCCAGCCGACAGACTGTTCCGCCCGACAAGCTGTAACTCTTAAAATACTTTCGATATGAAAATATCCTTTTGCCCACGTATTCTCAACAACCTAAAGATGAAAATTAAGCAAAAAAATTCGATTTTTTCATCGATATAGACGGTAACCTCCCCTTAAAATTGTGAGGAAGTAATGTTCAAATTTATAATTTGCATACTTAAAGATTATGAGAAAGCAATGTGCAAGTTTCTACTTGCCCACTTAAAAACTATGAGGAAGCAATGTGCAGGTTTCTACTTGCACACTTAAAAACTATGAGAAAGCAATGTGCAAGTTTCTACTTGCACACTTTTTTTATTGAGATAAAGCTTTATTGCAACTAATATCTGTTACACTAATATCTGTTATATTCTTACAAAAATCAATTAAATAATTAATGTTTTTACTAAAATAATCCCTACTAATTGCGGATATATCTTATTTCCATTTTGTTCAGTTTTTCTTTTAATAATACTCTATATAAAATTACAGATATAACTTATACATGTAACTTTTTAAGCAAAAATCGGTAATCCCTTCACTGATCATCGCAAAATTATACACTTTTTAAGCAGAAATCGGTAACTTCTTCACCGATCCTGCAAAATTTAAGAAAAAATTGAAGAATATAATAGAATTAGAAATAACCCAATATCTCAAAATTTGCGGAAGTTAAAGCTACCACAAACATTTCTCAAAAATTTAGTATAAAGAAAGAACCTTTTTACCGCTTATCGCCAAATTTAATACCAACCTTCTTTTAATGATACTCTATATAAAATTACATGTATAACTTATACATGTAACTTTTTAAGCAAAAATCGGTAAGTACTTCACCGATCCTCGCTAAATTCAATACCTTCCTTAAATGATATTCTATTCAGCAAATTACTTACACATTTTTTAAGCAGAAATCGATAACCCTCTCACCGATCCTCGCAAAATTCAAAACAATCTTCTTTTAATAATGCTCTATATAAAATTACATGTTGGGGAGACCGGGGCTAACTCGACACCGGGGCAAACTTGACACTAGGCTTTTTGCCAATTTAAATCTATCGTAGAAACTTGCCTTTCCTACTGTAAATGCGTCTTTATGTGCCAGTATTATCAACGGAATTTGGTAACAATCTGCGACATAAGCGTTTTTGACAGTGAAAAGTAATTTTTCTGATCTCTCGAAAATGGTCTACTCTTTCATCGAACTTTTGGGCAAAACTAAGCGACGTACAGCAAAATTTCCTTAAGCAATTTTATACCTGAAGAAACGCTCTTTAAATGTGTACCATCAAATTTGCTTGAAAATTTTAATTAATTGTTGAAAATTGCCTTTAAAAAAATTTTGTTGAGTTTACCCCGGTATTTTTCAATTTAAAAATTTGTCTTCGAGTGTCACTTTTTCTTTCCTAGGGACAAAACTAAGCGACGTACAACATTTCCTTAAGCAATTTTGTACCTGTAGGAACGCTCTTTAAATGTGTACCATAAAATTTGCTTGAAAATTTTAATCAATTGTTAAAAATTGCTTTTAAAAAAATTGTGTCGAGTTAGCCCCGGTCTTCCCTACATCTTATACATTTTTTAAGCAGAAATCGGTAATTCCTTCACCGATCCTCCAAATTCAATAACAATCTTTCTTTAATAATACTCTATCCATCATATAACTCAGAGTAAACCGAGGCGAATCGGATCAATATAAGTTTTAAGACAATTTTTGTTAGTGTTTTGTTTCAAACGAGCTGTTTTATCTAGAGGGCCTCTAGATACAAGGGGCGCAATAGTTGATCTAAGTGCTGATTGGCTCGCGTGAATTGCATGCTTTATTTTTTTCATAAGCACATACTTGCATAACGTCAGCCCATAAAAAGATGACAGTATGACAGGCATAATCGCAAGTTTACGAGAAAAATATATTTTTTGCTATATAAATTGAAAACGATACGACGAAAAAGATTGAGGAAAAAGGAAGAGGTAAATTTTTGTTTGTATTAGATTTTGTCTAACATGATTTAAACTTGTTTAATATCTATTTATGTATTTTTGAAAATATTTTTAAATAATATGATTATTTTATATTAATAGGGACATAGAAAGTCTGAACGAAAAATCAAGAATACCACGAACAAATTAAATGGTCAAGCAGTGAATTATAAATCATCTAATTTATTGTTAGAAAGTAATCTCCTGAAAAGGTGCAATATAAACATTTTCTAATGTTTGTAATATTTTATTTTTTAATAAATATTGTTTAATGTACCAGCTCACGCATGAGCCAGACCTTTTGATTTGCAAGAAAGAAAAGACACAAACTTTATCGGTGGCGATAAGAGACTGTATATTTCTGACAATGAGTTAGCACGAATATCCATTTGAATCATAATCAAACGTGAGGAACATAAACGACGATAACATCTTAGTAAGCTGTGTGAAATACAATAAACGAAATAAATAAGTAGTACGTGTCTTACCGGCTCACGGGCGATTCATCGAAGAGGACGGCAATTAATATAACTGCCTCGCCCACTCACGAACGATACACAAAGACTTCTTATACAAAGACTTCTTATGCTTAGTGAAATCCGAAAGACTGCCCACCACTCTCAGGTCAGACTGTATATATCTCTTCTCATATTAAAGACGGCTCAGACTGTGGTCTGAGTTACACAAGAAATAAAGTGAATAATTAGTGAACACCTTCCACGCGCGTCCTTCTCATCCCGCTTCCATCGTCGGGATTAATCAGCGATTTCGCGAACATTTGGTCCTTCGAGCCGGATGCGTGGAACTTAAAGTGTAGCTCGGACACATATTAAGTGAACAGGGCATGCCATTCACGACATGCCACGTGGACATTATCGCGCGCTTCCGCGAGTGAAGTACAGACATCCTCACGCGCGCTCGCAAGCGTTACGAAAACATGCTCACGCGCTCCCGCGAGTGAAAGCAGACTTGTTCACGTGCTCAATACATGACATTGTAGATTCTCGATTCGCGTAGTGTTGTCCTAACGCGTCTCTCGAACGTTCTCGCCTCATGCAGTGTTTCTCAATACGTGTCTCGACATTTCTCAGGTTTCTCATCGTGCGCAGCTCAGGAACGGCTCAACATGACGGAACCCGCAAAGGCGGGTACGGGCGGTACGGACACCATGACGCCACAGTTCGAAATACCACCGGCTCGCACATCGGAACGCCAAGCTTCACCCGTGCGCTTGTCCACGGAGCTCATCCTAACTGAACCGACTGGCGACGGTACGGAATATTGGCGACACGCTGCCAACTTGTGCAGAGGATATGCCGTTAGAGGAGGTCATCCAAATCTCACGGAAGCCTCGCAGCAAGGAAGATCCGCGGGAGGCCAAGGCACGGGACCGAGCTCGGATCCCCGGGACCGGCGCGAGAACGCCGATCGGTTCACCTCGCCCAGGCCCGGCACGTCAGTCAAACCCGCTTCCCGACCAAGCCCGACACGCCCCGCTCCTCAGAGCCAATCCTTATTCCGAAGTTACGGATCCAATTTGCCGACTTCCCTTACGTATATAGACGCTCAAGGGATCATCCGAGTTGGCGGCCGTCTCAACCAATCAGCACTAGCTCAAGACAGCAAACATCAGGCGATTTTGCCCCGCCACTCCCGGCTCTCAACCTTGATCATTTCACACGCCCATCTGCGTACCCTGCATGGAGGAACACAGCTGACATTGGCTCATGTCAGGCAAAGTTACTGGATCATCGGCGGACGGGCTCCGGTGAAGTCTCATATTTTGCGGTGTGTCGTGTGTGCTCGGCAGGGGGGGATCCGTGCTCATCAACTGATGGGCCAACTACCTCTCTCTCAGGTTACGCCGTCACGTCCGTTTACTCCCACAGGAGTTGACTATGCCGGACCGCTCACCATCAAAACCTTGGAAAGGACGAGGTGCAAAAACATCCAAGGGATGGATCTGTGTGTTCGTCTGCTTCTCCACCTCCGCAATTCACCTCGAAGTAGTCAGTGACTACACATCAGAAGGATTCATCGCAGCTTTCCGAAGATTTTCAGCGAGAAGGGAAATTACTCAGACCATATACTCGGACTGCGGGACAACATTTATTGGAGCAGACGCCGAGCTCAAGAAAATGTTCATCTAGAGTTCCCAAGAACATCAACGAATCGCTCAAATTCTACAACGTGATTGCACCAGATGGGAGTTCAACCCACCAGGCGCTCTACACATGGGGGGCAAGTGGGAGGCGGTGGTGAAATCCGTCAAGTTTTATTTGAGACGGACTATCGGGGAAACTCTACTCACGACGGAAGAACTCACAACGTTGCTTACGCAAATCGAGGCCATTCTCAACTCACGGCCTTTAGAACTGCTGAGTGACGACCCTGAAGACGTCTCTGCACTCACACCAAGTCATTTCCTCATTGGAGGTCCGATCACTACCATACCCGAGCCATCTCTGATTGACCTAGCAACCTCACGACTATCTCGATGGCAGCTCATCCAGCAGCGTGTTCAACATTTTTGGGCACAATGGTCGGCTCATTACCTGCAACGCCAGCAGGCGATATCCAAGTGGCATCATCCCAACAACAATGTCAAGGTGGGGTCTATCGTGCTGCTCACCGACGAACGCTCTCCACCGTGCAAATGGCCACTCGCCAGAGTAACAGCGTTGCACCCCGGCAAGGATGGACTCACCAGGGTGGTTACCCTGAAGACCGCCACCACGACACTCACTCGGCCTAGTGCCAAGCTTGCCATATTGCCCATTTCAACCGAATGAAGGATCAAGAGTAAGAAATCATCAACAAGGTTGCTGATGGCGGGCGGAATGTTCGAGATTCCGTTACCGTTGCGCCACCCGATCAGATGGCAGCATCGATCGGATATCGACTCCGCATTACCGCGGTAGCTCGCGCCCGCACGGGCGCGCTCATCACCAACGTCTTCCTCGCGATCGAGGCAATTGTGCAAATGGCCGCGCAGTGATCAGACGCACGATGTGTGCTCCGTGCATCTTGATTGTGACTATACACATTGAAGTGCCCACCGCAGTGATTACAGCTGCTGAGATACTGCATTAACATGTAAAGCGACCACACATCCAGCTCTACTCAGGATACATCAACACGCACGACTCAGGCTCACATGTGCGCGAGTGCCGACCGCCACGTGTCTTACCGGCTCACGGGCGATTCATCGAAGAGGACGGCAATTAATATAACTGCCTCGCCCACTCACGAACGATACACAAAGACTTCTTATACAAAGACTTCTTATGCTTAGTGAAATCCGAAAGACTGCCCACCACTCTCAGGTCAGACTGTATATATCTCTTCTCATATTAAAGACGGCTCAGACTGTGGTCTGAGTTACACAAGAAATAAAGTGAATAATTAGTGAACACCTTCCACGCGCGTCCTTCTCATCCCGCTTCCATCGTCGGGATTAATCAGCGATTTTGCGAACAAGTATGGAACAAGCTTTTCTCAGTCAAACTAACTATTTAATTACTGTATAAGATAATACAGTTTATTCTACAAACTGATTGATAATATGAATATCAACCTTTGGCTTACCTCGAAGAAGCAATTAAATCCAGCCTGGTATATATTGAAAAGATTGTTCCTTTTATACAACATCAGATAAATAAGCAATCATATCGGCAATATTAAACATAATACAATACAATATTTGTTCAACGAATAGTCATTCTGGTTCAGATAATATCTGTCAATCTTAACTCAGACATCAACTTTCTGAAAATAAGAAGTAATCTTTGTATTGACATCTGTCTTTATGACCAACGTCTTGTAGTTAATAACTGACCAGATTGGAACCAAGTGAGCAATTAAATTATATATGGACAGAAAGACCATTCGTAGAAAACGAGAACACCGTAGAATATTAAAGCTTTTCAATATTAAAGATCACTATTTCGCATAGGACGAATAATAGTTAACGAAAGATAGATAACTATCTTTAACGTAAGAATATATATATAAGATTTGTCTGACGCAGGCTTCTCTTCTTACCAATAGGAATATAGGAAATGAATCTAACGTTAATTACGCTCTATCGAGCGCGACGCAAAGTTCATGGATTTTAAATATCAGTTTCTAGTATCTAAATGACTTTTAGTAACGTAAGGATCCTTTACATGTATTTACAAATAGCTAATCGATTATGTTAACAGTAATCTCGGTTGCAACCGGTGAACCAAAGAAAGAGATAATAAATGTACTGAGCTCAGATTTTCAACGTGTGAAGCTTGACGACTTCGCTCAACGGACGAATTATACTGTGATAATACACTCGTTCGCCCCTGAAACCAAGATCGAAATGTAACCGGATTTATGTAATCCGTTACATCGCGTTAATCGAAGATTAACTTCCCCATGAAGGATCTCTGGTTTCATTAGAAAAGACAGATTTTACCTTGTCACAGTAGACTTGATTGAATAAAGCGCTTAACCCTTGAACCAAGGATTTATCCGGGTGAGGCCAGAAAGATCGTCATCTCTTTTTACTGGTATGGTCTAATGGCCGCTCTTTTCCTTGTACTGAAGGACGATGCAACAATGGCGACGATCCTGTTTCTGTGGCAGTACGAGGCCGTGATGGTGGAGCTAGAACGTTGTGCCGGTATAGTCCCGTGGCAAGCGAGCTTGTCAATGCTCACATATATCGTTGAACCGTCAGGTTTACGAACAATAGCCTCGCAACTACTATGTTTTCTTACGATTCGAATCGCTTTTCTAGAAAACTAAACCGACTTCGTCTCACTGAAGAGAACGATGATACTTTGACTCATCTCAACAAGCGCCCGGAAACGAATGCTCTCTCCAACGATCGGCACGCTCGTGGATGCACGCTTCTCGCCCGGAACTAATGCCTCTTCCGGCGATCGGCACGCTCGTGTGATTTAAATCCAGTTGCGCCACGCTCTCAGCGCTAAAGTATTGTTTTGAAACATGGCTGACACTAAACGCGCGGATCGTTCAAAATGATACAAGTCCCGCTATCTACCTTATCTCGAATGCATTAGTATTATGATAAACGCAACAGAGGGCAGCTAATATACAGTCTCTCTTTATCTCTCACTATATCTCACTGAATCTACTTTTGCTTCAAACAAATATATATATTATATATTTATATATATTTATATTTTGTCAATTTTGTCTTTATTTATATCTTACATATATACATATCTTATTTTTTTCAGCAAGCGACACAAATCGATACAAACATATTCTGTCTTCGTTATTCATTGGAGTTTAAAAACTTTTTAAAAAGTATATATCTATCCTATATCAATCCTCTAATCTTACATTCCGTAATCTAAATTTATTCTTTAATTTTAACATTTCTAATTTTAATATAACTACCCAGTAAACACAAAGTAACAATAATATAATTGTTTTGTTATAATTTCTTACTTAACAATATAACTGTTATGTACAAGGCATGTTATATTACAGTTATGTTATTGAGTGGAAAATTATAATATAACAATTATATTATTGTTACTTTGTGTTTACTGGGTTATTGATCGCCATGTTGCATGCTTTATTCTTTTGTGCAGCAATTTCAAATCAATCAGTTTGCGCCCCTCGTATCTAGAGGCCCTCTAGTTTTATCGTTCTAATTAGTAATCCGATTCGCCTCGGTCTACTGTATACATTTTTTATACAAAAATCGGTGCCCCTTCACCGATTATTGCCACATTCAACACCAACTTACCTTTAATGATTCCTTTATATATATTGCATGTATAACGTACTTGTACACTTTTTATGCAAAAATCGGTAACCCCTTCACCGATCATTGCCAAATTCAACACCAACCTACCTTTAATAATACTCTATCCATAAAAAAAATTTAAGCTCAATATCTCCAAATTTGCGGAAATTAGAGTAATCATGTATATTTTTTTTAGATAGAAATCGGTAACTCCTTTATTATTAGCAATTTTTATTAATTCTATTATATTCTTCAGTTTTTTCTACCCCTATTTCATGTATAATTCTTTAAGATTTGATTGATTAGTTCTTCAGTTAGAGAAATTTCGGTAAATTTGGCGCACACACACACACACACACACACACACACACACACACACACACACACACACACACACACACACACACACACACACACACACACACACACACACACACACACACACACACACACACACACACACACACACACACACACACACACACACACACACACACACACACACCACACACACACACACACACACACACACACACACACACACACACACACACACACACACACACACACACACACACACACACACACACACACACACACACACACACACACACACACACACACACACACACACACACACACACACACACACACACACACATATGGATATTTTTTAAAATTACGATTTTCCGACGTTTTTAAACATAAGGAACACATTGGCATCAAAAACTAAAAAAATAACGGTAATTATATAATAACTAACAGCTCGAATTACTTTGACCTATGTTGTCATAGTCACCCTCCTGAGTGACCTTCAGAAGTTTTTAGCCAGCGGTCATTGTTTATTAAAAAACTATAAACAAAAAAGTTTGAAAAATATAGCAGTTATATTGAGTTTAGAAGGCATAAATGACTAATATATATGTCGAAATAGTTCACGCATACACTTTTCACGCGAACCGAGGTTCGCCCCCACCTTCCCTCTGCTTTCGGGGGAGGTGCGGTAGCCCCTCCCTCGCTTACGTGTGTACTGTTTATACACACACAATTAAAGTATTATTTACAAATTTATATTAACTTTCGACGCGTTTTAAAAGTATTTAATTTATATTTACTTTTAAAGCGCGTCACTAATCTATACGCCGAAGGCGTGTCCTAAAATCAGTGAGGAGGCCCTTCCCCGCCTATTTATGTACTGTTTATACACATGTATATAATATGTAGGTCCGGAAGTATATGTTCCGGGACTTTTATTTTTGATATCGGTATATTCCGGGACATTTGGCAGTTTCCAGGACTGTCCTGGAAAAAATTGATGTCCTACGGCAATTTTCGGGACAGTTTTTTGAATCTGATTACATATATAGCGTTATATTCCAGGACTGTACATTTCAAAAAACGTAAACAGTCCCGGAACATACCTCTGGACCTACATATATACATGTATGTATATATATAATACATGTGTATAGTACATGTGTATAAACAGTACACAAATAGGCGGCGGAGCCCCTTCCCCCGTATAATAAAACTAAACAAACTCCCAGCGTGATACCTAACTGCTTGAATCATCTGTGTGAATATTTTTGGCGATATACAATAAACGAGCTTGTAAAGCGCGAGCCCATGTGACAACTCGTCTCGCGTGAAAAGTGTATGCGTGAACTATTTCGACATATATATTAGTCATTTATGCCTTCTAAACTCAATATAGCTGCTATATTTTTCAAACTTTTTTGTTTATAACTTTTTAATAAACAATGACCGCCGGCTAAAAACTTCTGAAGGTCACTCAGGAGGGTGATCTTGACAACATATGTCAAGGTCAAAGTAATCCGAGCTGTGTTAGTTATTCTATATAATTATCATTTTTTCTTCGGTCTTTTCTACCTCTATTTCATATACATATATTTCTTTAACATTTGGTTGATTAGACCTAGTTTTATATGCGATCAAAGGTCCATATACGAAGTTTATGAAAACAAAGCAAAATTGGCAATAAGAAAGTTAACGCGGTTATTAGTGCGTAATGCCAAAAGACAGATATATTTTCATATTACATGTTTCCGGACGTTTCGGCTTTTCTTCGAGCCAACCTCAGCAGTACAATAAACCATTATCCATCATAACTATGAGCTTTTGGATTAGGAGGTCGGAAAACCATGAGAATTAAATGATTGCTATCTATACTAAATGGTCAAACATAATTAATGAAACAAAGAATAAGAGCAATAACTCATTTTAATCCGAAACACTCACCAGATAGTCCGGAGAACGGAAAGTGGTCAACAATATAAATCTACATTAAAATTATATTAAAGATTAAAGTGTCCATGACACGTTGTCACGATAGATTACAAAGCACTGTGAGCTGTCAAGTGGAATAAGAACAATTATACTAAGTAAAGTAGGAATCTTGTAGGTCATAATTGGAATAAAAGTGTAAATAATAAATAATTAAATGTGTATAAATATCTTTTTTTTTTCAGATTGAGGACCAAACAAGCGCAATGTTATAATTTATTTAAACTTATTTAAAATAGGAACATATGCATGATGTAGGAATTCCATATTCTTTTGTAAATTAAGGCTATTATTTTGCAATTTGATGTAAATCATTTCTAAAACGAGTCTTTTAGCATTCTTAACAGAAGCCGTAACGTCCGGAAACTTGTAATATAAAAATACTAGCTGGTTAGCCGGGCTTTGCCCTGGAGGACACATGTAATAAGACACGCAAATAGTCTCTCTCTCCCTCTCCCACTCCCCTTCTTCCTCTCTCCTTCTCCCTCCCTCCCTTCCTCTCTCTCTCTCTCTCTCTCTCTCTCTCTCTCTCTCTCTCTCTAAAATGCTATAAATTGAAAAATATTACTATTTTATTGACTGAAGTTCAATTCCGTCGTATACAATTCTTTGAGATTCACTCAGTTATTTCCCAAAAAATTCGAAAAATTTTGTAACCAATTTCCAAAAAGATACCGGTTCCCAAAAAGATCGGTAACAAAAAACTATACAGTTTATAGCACGCCCCGGGAAATTCTACCCTTGTTTTATATACAATTCTTTAAAATTTGATCAATTATTTCCCGAAAAATTTGAAAAACTTCTGATACCGATTCCCAAAAAAATCGGTAACGAAAAATTATATACTTTATAGCACTCTCCGGGAAATTCTACCCCTACTTTATGTACAATTTTTTGAGATTTGATTATTCGGAATCGGTTTTCAAAAAAATTGGTAACAAAAAATAGTACACTTTATAGCACTCCCCGGGAAATTCTACCCTACTTCATGTATAATTCTTTGAGATTCAATCAATTATTTCCCGAAAAATTGGAAAAATTAAAAAAACCGGTTTCGAAAAAGATCAAAAACAAAAACTATACACATCATAGCGCTTCCCGTAAAATTCTATCCCTACTTCATATACAATTCTTTAAAATTCGGTCAATAAATTTCCGAAAAATTAAAAAAATTTCGATACCGGCTTCCAAAAAGATCAATAACGAAAAATTATACACTTTATAGCACTTCCCGAAAAATTCTACCCCTGTTTAATCTATAATTCTTTGACATTTGGTGAATTATTTCCCGAAAAATTAGAAAAATTAGAAAAACCGATTTCCAGAAAATCGGTAACAAAAAACTATATACATAGTGGCACTCCCCAGAAAATTCTACCCCTATTTCATATACTTTTAGTAAAAATTCGGTTCAGGGGTTTGGGCTGGGCGTTGATGAGTCAATCAGTCAGTCAGGACATCTTCCTTTATATATATAGATATCTGTCTTTTGACATTACCCACTAATAACCGCTTCGACTCTCTTATTGCCAATTTTTCTTTTGTGTTCTTATTATTACTGAAAGTCCTTAATTATTTTATTATTATTTTTAAATAAATTGTTTGTATTTTGGATGAGATATATTTTCATACTTTTCTTTTACATATTCCAGAGACTCTGAGGAAATATCCACCTCTTCCAATGTTAAATCGCATTTGCACCAAAGAAATTAATCTACCGACAACGAACATTTACCTGCCAAAGAGGACTTTAATAACTATATCGGTGCTTGGGCTGCATCAAGATCCGTCGATATATCCGGACTCAGATAAATTTGACCCGGAACGGTTCAACGCGGATGTGATAGCAAAAAGGCATTCTTATACTTTTTTGCCATTTGGAGAAGGCCCACGAATCTGTATTGGTAAGGATATGAGTAAATCTATTAATATATATATATATATATATATATATAATCTATAATTAATTTATTGAATTATTGTTTAAAATTATTTTTATTGTTTTGTGCACGTCTGTCTTTTGTAATATTTGCATTTTAATTTACAATGACGAACGTCACAATAGTTGCGTTTTAAAGACTTTTTTAATTATATTTAAGAAATGTATTTGGTAATTATTTAGATTAACGTACCCCCCTTCAATAGCTTTTAATTGCTTATTTAAAAGTGAACAAAAAAGTTCCAGAACTATAACAGTTTGTGTCAGTGCTAAGGGAAGTAATTTACTGATATGTGTCATGTGTGTATAGACAGTACACATGTAAGCGGGGGTGAGTGAGGGTGGACTTCGGTTTGCATGGAAAGTTGAAAACACGAACCGTATAATGAGAGACCTTGCTTTACTCTATAAGCAGGCCGGGGTTGGGTAGTGTGAACCTCGCTTTGATCCACTACATCCTGTCTCTGCTTACAGGGCGAAACAAGGTCTATCATATATTGTACGGTTCAGGTTTTCAACTTTCCACGCAAACCGAGATCAACCCCCATCCACCCCCCTCCCACTTACATTTGTACTGTCTATACACATATATCTGTAAATTACTTGCCTTTTCGAGAAAAAAATATTATATATAATTATATATAAACTAGATCTTTTGTCCGCGCTTCGCGCGGGCTCAAGATCTGTTCCCCTCTCCCCCAACTCATCCATTAATTAGGAGCATTAAATTTGATATTCTTTCTCCTCAAATTTTAACCTACATTTTCGAATTTTTTTTTAATAGATAATAAATAATAGATAATATTATAGATGCAGATTAACATATTGTCAAATATTTCAAAAATGTAATCCCCTAGATTGAGTTAAATCTTTCAATTTTATTTGTGCTCGCGCCTTGCTCGTTTTCACCCTTCGCTGACCCGCCATTATTGACTCTCTCTCATTTTATTTTCTTTCTGTTCCTTCTTTTTTCTATTTTGTTTAAAAATTCTACCGAGTTTAGTTTTGCATTTGCTGCCTTTCTGTTCTAATATCAATTTATTTATTCTTTTTTTTCGCCTGCGTTTCGCGCGCTTTTACCCTCTGAAAAATTATCTATTAATGAAAAATTAAACTTATCCTCCAAAAATTAAAAAAATTTTGGCACTGGTTTCAAGAAAATCGGTCTATTAATACTTATTATTTCTCGAAAAATTTGAAAAATTTTGAAACCGGTTTCCAAAAAATCGGTAGCAAAAAATTCCATAAAAAAAATCAGTTTGATATCTCAAAATTTGCGAAAATTAGAGCAATCACGTACATTTTTTTAAACAGAAATCGGAAACCTTTTTATTATTAGAGGAAAGTCCCTTATTATGAGATAGGCTCCTAATATGCGACAGCGAGGTTTCTGCTAAACTAGTAGGCCCTATCTGTTGGTTCCACCATGAACTTATTGCCTTTAGGGTAAAATCTATTTAGTGAAAAATTCATTGTTTGATCGTGCGTGTAGTCGTTGCAGAGAAAAAAATTGTGAAATTGGATGTTGTCAAGTGTCATGGATATGAGTCTTTAAACCTTGTTTATTATATAATTAATAAATATTTGGCAATAAGTTCTGCATGCAGCGATAAAGTAAGGTTGTATTAATAGAAAATACGGGATATGTTGAGTTGCTCAATTGTAGAGATTAGATTTGGTGATCGTGAAACCGCAAGGCGTGGTGCTCGTAACATGAAATACTCAGGGTACTCCTGGGTTGCTGGAATACTCTTATACAAAAGTTATTGTATAGTAATAAAAGAAGAGAAAATACTATATTAACGTTAAGGGAAGGTTTATACCAATTTATAAGACTGTGCTGACCTTGATTTGAGAGGAAAGGGTGGAGGGGGAAGATTAGGTACAATATTGAGTATAAGTAGGTTTACGATTGTTGCAAATATGCTTCTCCATTACATTAGTCTTTCAAAAACTTTAAATAAAGTTTTTTAATTGCAATATCATGTATTTTGCACTTTATTAGCGATTTCCCGGGGTCTCTCATATTAGGAGCACATTTTTGCGATTTTGCCGAAAGCTCATTTTTCACATTTTTCTAATTTTCAGCAAAATTAATATTTAAATTAAATTTTACATTTCAGCATCTTAAAGCTTATTAAATTCTCTTCAAAATGACCTACTGTATTTTTCACTTCTGTCCATAGACTTCTGGCAATCAACAAAATAGATATGGTATCTCATAATCGGATACTTTCCTCTAGCAATTTTTTTAATTCTATTACATTATTTAGATCGGTAAAATAAAAAACTATACACATCATGGCATTCCCCGGGAAATTCCACCCTTACTTCATATACAATTCTTTGAAATTCGGTCCATTAACGAATGAGTAGTTCGCGGACAGACAAACAAACAGACATGCAAACAGTCGGGTTTTATGTTATAGTATGATGATGTTTATATATATATATATATATATATATATATATATATATATATAATAACGGTTCTCTCTATTTATTAATTTAATCAAAAATAGTAAAAACAAAATTAAAAGGAATTTTATTATGTTAATAATAGTTATATTATTGATAACTGAAAGAAATAATTTTATATATGACGTATAAATAATTAATTATGTGAAATTGTATTTCTCTATACTATTTTTTCCCTCTTTCTCTCTTTTTTCTTTATTTATTAAAATGAATAATTCAAAAAATAAAATTAGAAAAATGTGTGTATATGTATGAGTACACATGCGTATATGCAACTAAAGATAGAAAATTTTGAATACAAAACTATTACAAAACATCTTAGATTTTTTTTAACTCTACCCCCTATATGCTATTTACCACATTATCATATTAACATGCTCTATGTCATGTATATTATCGGTGACTTGCAGTGAAGTTTTTATGTAAGTTGTGTTTCAGATGATTAATAAAAAAAAGATTTATTATATAAATATAACATTATTAATTGTGATACATGTATGTCTATATGTATCTGATTAATTAACAATGTTATAAAATATTTTGCGGCAATATTTTTTTAATATTAAAAATCTTTGATTCTAAATAATAAATCTAAATAAATATTACATTTAACAGAGCAATGAGATACGACAACATAAGTCAAAGTTACAACCGTATCTCGTTGCTCCGTTACGCAATTATAAATTTACCAAAATTTATACTATGAATCACCGATGATGTATGTGATATGGAACTTGTTTTATTACAATTTAAAAAGTAGTAAAAATTAATACATTGATAGTAAAATGTACTAAATTTCAATAAATGTTTTCTTCAATAGTCCTAATAAAGTATTCTTTTGAATTCAGTAAATATTATAGGTTTAGAAAATTTGTTTCAATTGAATGAATATTTTTTTCATTCAAAAAATATTAACTGAATTAAAAAAAATACTTTATAAGATATTGGAAAAAACATTAATTAAAATTTAGTACATTTTTCTATCAGTGTAGGATCTAGAGGGTTTTAGGAGGTTTTACCGATAACTCCTCTTTTAAACCTCAAAATGGGAAATAGTTCGTTTACTGTCTATTTGAGGCACAAAGTAGGAGCTAAGTACAATACAATTCTTATATAAATAAAACATATCAAAATCCTCCAGAATCCTTAGATGTAAAAAATAAGAGGTCGAAAGAAGGAGTAAAATTAATTGAGAGGAAGTGCCCATATGGTCTAATAGGGCGCGTTTAGCAGACACAACTGTTGAGTACGTCTTATCAACACTGCCTTGATTAATTGGTTCTAAAAGTAAAAGTCAATCACGTTCGATTGTTACTGAGCGGCTTGGTCTGCTGAACGCGACCATAGAGAGGACGAAACCAGTTGTGTCGCGACAAAAGTAAGACTGTGACCGGGTTTACATGAACGCCTCAATAAAGACGTTCCGAGCAAAATAGAGTTTACACATAAATAAAATTACAGGATGTAATAAAAGCGGTATGTAAAATGGGAATGTCGCCCCTGGAAGGGAAAAACATTCACGCATCCGCGCGCAGAGCCCCTAAAAATAAAAGGAGGAAAAAATGGCCCTCCTTATCTAATCGAAAGACATTGGCTATCACAGCCCGCGACTAGTAACTAAAAGTTAGATTACATTATACACTATAACATGTAAGATAGAGATATCACTATAGATAACTAAAAACTAAATTAACCCTAACATGGAAAATATAACTAGAAATAACTTAGAGTTAGGACAACTTAGAACTAATTTATACAAGAATAAGTATATATTACTTGAGTCTTGCAGAGCACACATCGACAGAACATAACTAGGGAACTATTAACTGGACAAAAGTAGGCCACATAGCAGGAGATCGGGAACGAGGACCCGAGTCAGATGAAAATCGGTACTGAGCTTACGAACCTTTCGAGAATAAATGCCATCTCCGGAGAGGAGATTTGGAGTAAAAATTTCAAATAAAAGGAGCCGCATCCAAACAGTTTGGTCAGCGCCTTGATCAAGGTCAAACGCTGCTCGTCATATCGGAAACAAGATCAGAAAACGTGTTCTGGTTCCCCACAGTATGGACAATCCGGGGAGTCCACAATGAGGAACCTAAACAAACTGTCTCGGAGGGATGACTGACCACATCTTATCGTTGAAAATGCTCTTCTACTCAGAATCAACCCATCAAACCATAATCTCCTAAAATCAAAATTATCCTGATCATAAAAGAATGAAAAAAATCTAGATCCTCTGAAGATCCTTTCCCCATAGCCCTATTCGATTGAGTCTCTGAAAGAGACGTCTTTCCATAAACGTTTTAATTCCCTATGAGGGACTTCGTTGAAGCCGACACGGGGATCGTCACAGGCTGTTTTGGCAACCCTGTCCGCAAGCTCATTTCCATGAATACCTCGGTGCAAAGGGATCTAAACTAAATTTATATTTCAATCTTTTCTTTTGAATTCAACCAAAAGATTTCTTATTTCTAAGATTAGGAAAGAGCCACGGGAGAGGTTGAAGTTAGAAGAAACAGCAAGTATATTGGACAAGGAGTCAGAGAAAATAAAGGCTTCGGTTTCGGTCCACTTCCGCTCCGCGCAAATCTGAAGAGCTTTTAAGATGGCCATTGACTCCACAGTAAAAGAAGATAGGAAACCAAAGTAGACAAACTAAATAGTGTGGCTCCGGAGTCAAGAACAACGGAGAAACCCGCGGAGGTCACGCCCTCCATTTTAATGGACCATCTGTGAAGATAGCCCTGCTCGAAAGCAAGGCATGGCCGAATATCTCATTGAATTTGCTAGAAGGAGAGGGGTCTCCTTTAATTACATGACCAGAACACACATTCACCTCCAAACGAGAGAAAAGAGCCTCAAAATTTCTAGGAAAACAAATTGGATACTCCCTTTGAGAAACAAAAACAATATACTCTTGAAAAGTGGTAAATGCTTCAAAAAAAGATTAGTCATGCGTTTCCCGTGAAGAATGGGACTGATAGAGTTGAGGTGCCTCAATTTATCGATAAGAGGATGCAATGCATTGGACCAAGCTCTAAAAAGGAAACCCAAGGCTAAATATTTAAGCCTGCAAAAAAGGGAGGGTTCTCGGAGTTCCGCAAGCATAACGTTAAGGGGAGTGGAGCCCCTATAGCCCATGAGTCTAATCGCTCATCTGAATCTTGTCCAGTTTTGTGGACAGGTCCCTAGAAACAAAGTCCACAAGAAATCCTGCGTATTCCAATCTAGAGCGGACCAAAGCCCTATATACTCTCCTCAACACATAGGGATCGGAACCCCACCATCTCCTACCCAAGCATTTAAGGGTCTTAATTGAATTGGCGCACTTTTTATCTAACTTCAACATATGAAATTTCCAATTTAAATTCTTATGAAATGTGATTCCTAAAAAAGAGATTACGTCAGAAGGGTGAATTGTTATACCAGAAACATTTAGAGTAGTTTTGCTTTTCATTCTAGTCTTATTAAAAATGCAAAATTGGGTCTTTAACGGAGATAATACCAACCCAATTTCCTTCAGTCCACGGTCAATCTGTAGGATGGCGCGTTCAAGATTTTTGATACCGATTGCCTCCGACGGGGAGGATGAATAAAGATAAATATCGTCCGCGTATTGAAGAATACGCACGTCATTCTGATCAAAATTATCTATATGACTTACATATATAGTATATAATATAAGGCTTATAACGCTGCCCTGCGGGAGACCCCGATAAGCGAATCTCTTTTCATCCACCCCATGGAAACCACATGAAACTTTCCTGAAAGAAACAGAGTTAAAAATAAATGTTTTAATAAGAGGAGGGAGGCCAAAAGAGAAGCCAGTTTATCAATAAGGACATCCGGAAGAACGGAGTCATAAGCCGACTTTACATCAAGAAACGCAGCAGGAGTAGCTCGCTTTTCCTCAAACCCTATAAGAATATCTGTATATAAAATTGTCAAATTATCGAGACAGCTTCTTTGCTTTCTGAACCCGTATTGCGAATCCGGAATAAACTTCGGGATAAAAAAGACAAGGTAATCCCTCCATTCGACAGGGTAAATTACTCCCTTAAACAAAAGGTTGTAAATTTTGAGAAGAAAAGATCTACCTAAAAGGGAGAATTTCTTAATGACCCTATAATCAATACCATCCAGCCCAGGGCTAGAACCGATGTTTACTGATTCCAGAGCCCAATCGAGCTCCTCGGGAAGAAAAGGTAAGTCGAGGAAGGGATCGGTGCCCGGGGAGGTAAGAGAAAAGGTAGGAAGGGGCGGGGGAGCCCAGGGAAGGAAGAGGTCATCAATCTGATTGCGGACGCTCTCGATTTTTTCTACTAGAATAGCTCTACCCGTTTCAGTCCGGTTCCATTTAGAATTGAACCTTTTCATAGTGTCCCAAACTATTTTAGGATTTGTATCCCTTTTGAGAGATTCCGCAAACTTCTTAAATTCTTCAAGTTTAATCCTCTTGAGTCCTTTCCTTGTTTCATTGCATTGACGTCTATAAGATTCATAGTCTGAAACCTCTCCTGTACGTAGAAAGGTTTGTAACTTCTCTCTTCTTGCGGAGACAAGAGCATCACACTCCTCAGACCACCAAATACATGGGGGATGAGGGGGAGAGAGAGGAGGGTTACGTGGATCCCCCGGGAAAGCCTCCACTAAAGCCTTTTCAACGATCGCTAGAAAAGTCGAATATAATTCTGAAGGAATAGATTGCCAAGATGGCATTAAGAGTCTAAGATCTTTGTCCATTATTGAACTAAACAATTTCCAATCCGTGTACTTATTATATAACCTAATCCGCTTTTGGGGGGAGGGAAAAGAACCTTTGTGACCACTGAAAACGTAATCAAAATCGGGAAATGATCTGAACCCCAGGAATCATTCAAGGTCTGACTCCTAAATTTAGAGGCGATAGAAGCATGACAAAACGCCAAATCTATGACCGAGGGGCCGCACGAAGCATTACCCAGGAAAGATGGAGCACCATCACTTATAAGAACAAGTTCTGTATCCTCAATTGTTGACGACAATGATCTACCCGATTGGCAGAGGAAAGAGGATCGCAGGACTATGGGAGTTAAAGTCACCTACAAATATACATTTATTAGTGTTATTGCTGTTACGTCAGAACCCCGAAATTTAGGTATATTGGTTCGACGGACAGCGAAGGAAAGGCTATCCAAGGGAGGGGGTATGGGGAGACGTAACGAGATCTTTATGTTATATCTCGAGTTCACGCTAGAAGGGCGCGTGCCTCGAGTCAAATGCACTTTTCGGGTAAACTTCGGTCGTGGGTCAACGTCCAGAAGGGACGTTGTTACGCCTGCTGATAGTTTTAATGCACTCGTGATCCTGTTTTCGGTCAAGGACGTAATATCCCTATTACCGGGGATCGGACCTTGTGCGATTTAGAGAGGTAATGACCAGTGGGAGGGAGGTCTTAATTTAAAAAACAAATGGAAATTAAGTTTGTCATAAGTATTTATTACATTGATTATTCATGAAAGAATGTAATTATAAAAATAACAATTAATTATTTTATTGAAAAGGAGTAATTATACAAGTGAATATTGTAATGTAAAATAAGTGACAACATTTAGGTGGTACATTTAGGACTTAAGGGTCTTGTAGGTCTGTTTCACAAAAGTTTTTATCGCGGAGAAACGCGTAGTAATCTCGTTTAGGTCTGACGCCGGTGGATCTTCGGTAGTTTATAGATTGACGAGGGGGATAGGTATCGTTGGTTTGATTCGTTCCGGCGCAGTCAAATCGATCTGTACTGAGGCGGTCAAGTCGATCTGCTCCGGGGCGGTTAAGTCGATTATTTCCGCGGGGCGACGGTTGTTCTCTGCCGCAGCAGAGTGCAGGGCATTAAGCCGTCGCAGTTCGGCTAAGGCGCTCTCGTAGATGAATCTCCCGGAGACGACAGACGTTATTGTGGGAGAACGATTCTGTCTGCTTTGGTGTAGCAGAATCCGTTCTCTGCGCTTCCTACCCGCTCTATGATTACATACCATTTATGTAGGGAAAGGGGCCTTAATTACTCTGAGCGGATAATCGCTAAACTAATTAAGTGGAAGGGTTAAAATTAACGGGAGGTTCTGAGCGAATGTCGCTAGAACAAAGGGTTCTTAATTACTTTGAGCGAATAACGCTAAAGCAATTAACCGGAAAAGTTAAAATTAACGGAAGGTTCTGAGCGATTATCGCTAGAACAGGATTATTGACTACTTTGAGCGAATAACGCTAAAGCAATTAAGGGGGAATATTGAGAAGAAAGTTGAGCGTGTTGTCGCTAAGGCAGGGGATCCGATAATTACTCTGAGCAGGTGATGCTAGAGCAATTTCGAGAAGGATTATAAGAATCTTGAGCGGAGAACGCTAAGATCAGTCAGAATAGGAATGGAGTGGCTATATGGTATGATATATATATATATATATATATATATATATATATATATATATATATATAATTCGTCGGGCGGTGGTGGCGGCCGCAGATCTTAGGAAGTCGCTGTAGTGTCAGCTGGTGGCACTTACCGCGCACAGATTTTATTCGCAAGACTCAGCCCAGATAACAGAAATAGTAATAATTAATAGATGAAAACTGCGGACTCAGACGTTAGTTGACTCGTGCCGGATCGGAAGAGAAGGCCGAAAGTGCGTAAAGTCGCGGTTTATATACAAAATTAAGGAGGCGGGATTATTTTTCAATATGATTTGGTTGGTGGAGTTCTCTTCCGATCGTGACGTATTTTTCGGTTTTCCGTTTATCCCTTGCCGAGTTTCCCCAAAAATCATCGTTGCTCATGAGCATTTTCTAATTAGCGGCTGCTCATTGGCGAGTTCGTTATCACCATGCCCTTTGACAGTCCCTTCCAGAGGCTCGGCTTTATCAATCGCCACGAGCCGTGGGTCTCAGGTCAAGTCCGCGTTTCACGAAAAAACGTTAGATCAATCCGCCCGTGACGTGACAGGTCACCTAGGTCCTTATGGCGTTTTTAATTTATCGCGACCTATGCCACGAAATTCGAGATATGATTGAAATTTTGTGCTTCATTTCGTGGAATTTTCATAGAATGTGACAACCAAGTCCATAATTTGTCTATTTTATTAGGCCCGATTTTTCTGGAAGGTTCCGTCGTTTTCTATTTAATGAGCGATGACAGTTGGAGTTGATAACCGCTATTTTATGGTTTCCGCCTGTTTCCCATGGTGAAATAAATGATTCCACGAAAGAAAGAAATCGTGAAGTCAACAGGACGTAACATTGCCATTACCATTAAAGTCATCAAATTGAGTAAAAAATCTAAGCCATTCGTTTTCTGAAATTTGGCCACCTTGCGGAGGCCTATAACAAGAAACAAGAAAGAAATTCTCACTAGAAAAGAAAATTTCAATCGCGCAGGCCTCGACTTTACCCGCACAGTCCTCCGCACACACACAACGAAGACCTCTCTATATTTAAGAGAATGGCTAACCAAGATAGCCACTCCTCCACCTCTGCCGTTAATCCTGTCTTGTCTCACCGTATCAAATTTTTTTATTGGAAAGTCAAATCGCGGTTTAAGCCACGTCTCCGAGACCGCAGCACAGTCGAAATGTATACTCTGCTTTTCCAGGTCTTGATAGCGCTGTAAAATCGAGTGTGCGTTCCAGTGCACGAGTCTAAATTTATCCATCGGCTTGTTAGGCATAATGAAAGATATAAGTGAAAGAAATAAAAGGATTAGGCCCTTAAAAAAATTTAGATAACTTATATTAAAAATATATGTAAGTAGATTGACGCTATAAAATCACCAAAATTCGCTCAGATATAAATGCCGAGGGAAAAAAGAACACACAAACAAACAAACCTGTAAGTTAAAAAAAAGAACGCAAACACAAAAAAAAAATAAAACTTAGCACTATTCCTTGGTAGCTCCTTCGTGAAGCTTCATGGTGTTCACAAGTCTCATCAGCAGGACATCTAGATCCTTCATGAGGGTCGCCTTTTCCAGGATTTTGAACAGCTTGGATGAGAATATCGGAGCACAGTCCCTGAGGCATGCAGCGAAAGATCTTTCCTTTGGATGAGATTGTAGAATAGCCGGAGTATTTGCCATCGAGACGCCCATCTTCGATGGAAGTTGTGAAAAGTTATTCAAAGAGAGAGTCGGTGCAGCCCGATCTTCGGAGGAAGAATTGTTTTTTTTCCCTTTTCTGTACCAAAGTTCTATCCTCAAAGAAGGGCAAGTATCGACAGCCATCACCTTGGAGATCTCGAGATTTTTCAAATATTTGGGACATTTCCTGTCGTTGGTGGCGTGAGCTTCCTCGCAATTTATGCATTTTTTTGGTTTAGTGCAGGGAGCTTCTTTTGAACTTTGATGATCCTCGCTTGCGCATTGCAGACATTTAGAACTCTTCTCGCAATATTTCGATAAATGACCAAAAAAGCCGCAGTTGAAGCACAAACGTACAGACCTCTGATATGGTGCCGTATGAATTATCGTCTTGAGAATATTGATTTGTTCCGGTAAATCCTCCCCCATCTTTTGAATACAGACAGCTTGCGAGTCAGACCAAATACCAGTATTACGATCTCTCCTCTGCAATTTAAAGAGATCCGCAATCATAATGTCCTGATTCTCATCTTCAATTATATTTTTTAACTCAGCCAAAGAGATATCAAGAGGAATATCCCTTATCACAAAATATTGAACTAACTTGTATCTGGAGATAAAGGTTATAAAACCAACTTCATAAACACTGCGTTGGCAGCAGACTTTGACGAGAATGTAACTTTCCACGTGTTAAAAGAAAATGTAACATTCACAAACTTCACGTTCGCCGATTTGAGTTTTTTGGCCACCGTGAGAACAGAGACACGTCTCCTAGGTTGGTCTTTCGCCGTAGGTATGCGAAAAAGAACAATATAAGGAGCTTTATAAGTACCACATGTAGACGGGATCTCTCTCTTAGCAGGCTTATCGCATTGACTTTTGCAGGTTAGATTCACCCTTGTTACTTGCCTTCGTTTTTGGTTGTTAAGAGGTGTCCTGAGCATGGCCTCCGACTTTTTTCGGGGAAGAAACAGACGTAGAAGTGGAAGATTGCCTCTTCTTGTTGCAATGCTTGTTAGCAGAGGTAGAGCCGATGATCTCTTCTTCTTTGGTGGAAGAAGGGAGGGGCCGCTTTCTAATATCCGTATCTATATCCATAACTTCCATTTCCGAAGCCTGAGTATTTCCCTTTGTTTGCGATAAAAACGCTTTGAGATCGTCTCTTAAGTCCTCGTAACGAGGCGAGTCGGAGGAAGGGAGACCGTTCCCAGCCGACATGGCGGCTTAGAATGAGGTTAGCCGACCCACTCGCGAGAAAAGATTCCTCACACGCGATAGACAGGAAAAAACCCGGAAATAATAACTTCCGGTAAACAGCGGTCACAGCGGGATGCGCAGAGCGCAAAATAGTAGCTCGGTGTACCGCGATCAAACAACACGCAACAATTAGAATGCGAGCGATAACAGCCAACGTGTGCACATCACGATGGCGAAACCGGAAGTCCCCAGACGGTAATCTAACGCGAGGGACTGTTGAGCCGATCCGCGAGGTTTTATCACGTAACACGCCTCACAATCGTGACGCGTTCGTCGTTACTTTATCTCACGCAAAGTTCGATACCAAGTCGGTCAAGTCGGGAAGAAACGGACGCCCTTTTACCATTCTCACGGGGAGTCAGCGGGCGGGCTATGTTTTACCCGTAGGAATGAAACGAAAAGCGATAATCCCCGCAAAAGATTCACGGCAATGGCGCGTAGGAGGTAAAACCAATCTACGCGTCTCTCTAAAAAATTAACGCGGCACGGTACTGGACAACCTGCCCCGCTGTTCCCCGATACCTGATGTCCGGGATTGTGGGTCGTTTACATCGTCCTTCCTTCCTTCTCAACGGTAACTCTTAGGGCCGCCGCCCTCGCTTATTCTCGGCGCAACGGGGAGGTCTTCGCCGGACGTCCGTCCACACTCGCGATCGACCCAACAGTACCGGATCCTTCCCGCGGCTTCGACTCGCGGCTTCGACTCGCGGCCTCCTATAGATCGGAGCGCTTCGCCGCACTGGCGGATGGCGCCACGCTGCCGAAATGGGCCTTTCGGCCGTTTTTTTCTGAAAACTATTAACTAGGCAGTAGGTACGCGCGCAATATAAAGGTTCGAGTGGCGAAGACTGTGACGTGCACACGGTGCAACGTTACAGTACATTTCTTTTTAAATCACGTACATTCTTTAAACAAAAAAATTTTTAAACATAATTCACTTAAAATTGATCGACCTATGAACGATATCATTTGTTAATTTTTTTAATTTTTTATATAAAAATTCTGACAGTCTTCTAACGTACATTTTTTTTAATCACGTACATTTTTTTAAACAAAAATCGGAAACCTTTTTATTATTAGCATGTTTTTTAAATTTATATTAATTTATACTTATTTCTATTTATTAGACAGACAAACAAACAGTCGAGTTTTATTTATGATTTTATATAATAGTATGATATGATTTTTTTTATATAAAAAGCATTTATTTTTTTTGGCCTTGCAGCTTCCTCCATTTCATAATTTAGTACTGCTCTTAACAGTAGATCAGCCTGACCGTCTTTAACGTACATTTTTTTAAAAATCATGTACATTTTTTAAAACAAAAATCGGAAACCTTTTTATTATTAGCAATTTTTTTAATTTCTGCGAAATTTGAAAAATTTTTGATACCGGTTCCCAAAAATCGGTAACAAAAAATGTACCCCTATTTTATTACAATTCTTATTAGCAATTTTTTTAATTCTATTACATTTTTCAGTTTTTTCTAAGATTCGGTTAATTAATTCCCGAAAAATTGAAGAAATTAGAAAAACCGGTTTTCAGAAAATCGGTAACAAAAAATTATACACATCATGGTACTCCCCGGAAAATTCTACCCCTGTTTTATATACTTTTGGTAAAAATTCGGTTCACTAACGAATGAGTAGTTCGCGGACAAACGGACGGACAGACGGACAGACAGACAGACAAACAGTCGGGTTTTATATAATAGTATGATAAAAGATGGGGAATTGTCTCAGGTCCTTGATTGGAATAATTAAATAAATATTTTTTAATAGGTCAGGGCTATTAACAAAATTGTTTAATTTTTTAAAAATTAACGTTAGGTCAAAAATTAATCTCCTGTTCTCTAGAGTGATTAAATTTAGTCTTCTTGATATGGGATAATAGTCATGGCAGGTAATATCCACAGGATTTCCCACGCGGTAGGCTCCTGTGCGTAAGAATTCATGCTGTATGCGCGCGCGCGTGTTCGATCTTTTCAATATGACATTTATAATAAGGAGACCAAACAGTGGAGCAATACTCCAATTTTAGGCAAACTAACGAGCAATATAATAGTTTTAAAGTGGAGACATATACAAAATACTTTCTCTAGGATGATGAAGCGGAGGATGAAGCCAAGTGTTTTATACGCAGATAAGACAATAAATTGAATGTGATTGTTAAATGATAAGTCGGCGCAAATAGTCCAGTCAAATTAGACATTTGAGCTCGGAAGTGAAGCGGGATTAATGAAACCTTTTTAGGGGGAAACCTATATATTTTATATATATATATATATATTGTATTATATTATATTATATTATATATATATATATTATATATATATATTATATATTATATTATATTATATTATATTATATTATATTATATTATATGTATGTATGTATGTAGATTTATTGTGTATCCCCGTAGGGTTTACAAGGCGTTTTTTATGAGGAACGTACCCAAACCTCTTACAAATCACTCCCTTACGCGCCTGGCCATATGCGACCTTACATTTCATTTATTTCCCCTCCCTTCGTCTTTCATTTATCCATCTCCTTCCGCCTTTTTTGCTTTAGCCATTTCTCCTCTTCCCTCCTTTCTGCCGCTGCTCTTTCTCTTTCCTTCCTTCTCTCTCTCTCCTCCCGCTCGCCGCCTTCCCTCCTTCCTATTATGTCTTCGCTCTGAAACAAAAACCCACTTCCTTTTCCCTCCCCTCCTCTTTACTCCAGCCATCTCCCTCCGCCTTCCTTGCTTCTGTCATTTCTCCGCTTCCCTCCCTTCTGCCACTGCTCTCCTCCCCTCTCTTCTTCCTCTCCCTCCTCCCGCTCGCCGCCTTCCCCCCTGTTCCGTCCCCGCTCCTCCCACCTTCCTCTTGCTCTCCTTTCTTCCTATGGCCCTCGTCCTTGTCCGTATCCATACTCTCGCCTCCACCGCTTTATCCTCGTCCATCATCCATCCTCCTCCGTCATCTCCTTTCTTGCCACTCCCCTGTTACTCCTCTTCGTCCTTGCTGGTTCCTTTTCCCTCCCTCTCCACCCGTTGCTCTCATCTGTCTCTCTTTCCTCCTCCTCATCCTGCTCCTCGCTTTCCTCGCACCGCCAGCGCCCCTCCTCTAGTCTCTCCAACCTCACTCCAATCTCCTTTAATTTCTTCCTGATGCCTTTTCCTTCCCGTCTTATTTCTTCCCTGATTTCCTGCCCTATCTTCCTGACTTCTTTCCTGCTCTCCTCCACCCACTCTGTCTCCTCCGACCTTTGCCCCATCCCTGCCATCTTCTCTATTCCTATCCAGTCTTCCTTCCGCTCCTCCACGGTTTTTCTCCTTCGCATCTCCCTTACACCTTTTCCTTTCACCTTCCGTATACCTTCCTCCTTTACACTTCACCTCTGCCAGTGCGTCCAACTTTGTTGCTTCCCTACCTCTCCTCTCAGTCCTGCCATCCCAGCTGCCTTCCAGCGCCGCCGTCACACTTTCTTCTATTTGCTGCGCCCTCTATCCTCTCCGCTTTCTCCACACACCTCTCGCTCATTGCCGTCCCGCGCTGCCGCATCTATTTAATCCGTTTGGCTTCCGACACCCAGCGCCGTCTCGGTCTCGCCATCTACATTTGCTTCAGCCGCGCCGCCTTTGGGCCGCTCTCCGTGACTCACGACCTACGACAGCGCGCGCCTTCCGCCGTTCTTTCACCTCTCACGTCCCTGACCCTTCCTCTACCTTCTCCAAATCCTAACCTCCAAATCTTGCTTTGAGGTTTTCGGTCTCCATTCTCCAGCCACACCCTCCTCGGAGTCTCCTCCACTTCCTCGTCCTCCTCCGTACCACCTCCACCACCTCCACCACACTACTCCATCCCCCCGACCTTCTTTCTGCCGAAAAACACCTCCTAACTCGCCCTCTTAACTTCGGGCCAACCGCCCGCTCCGCTCGCCCAAGCCGATCTCTTATATTATATTATATTATATTATATTATATTATAATATTATTATATTATTTGAATATTATATTAAAACGTCACATATAAAATTTAAAATATTAACATTAATTACTTATTTAATTTAAAATGTAACATTTTTAATGTAAACAAATATTGATTTTAGGTTAGGGTCTTCACGAAATGAATTGTAGGGCTTTAAAAAAGCTACAAAATGAGGGGTTAGTAAATCATGTACGGTCAAAATTCGCCGAGTTATTGCGAAAAAACGAAATTTTTCATTCCTTCTCTCCCTTTTAAAAACCCATCGGTCCGATTAACCCGACAACTCAGAAATAAGTTCTTCTACATCCCCCCAACAACCCTAAAAAGGTTTCACTGATCCCGTTTCACTTTCGAGCAAAAGTCTTTTTTTTTGTCTAATTTGACTGGACTACAAAATAAAACTCCGAGATCACGAGCGTTATACTTTGTTGAGAGTGGTAAACCATCAAGAATGTAGTTGTACAGAAGTGGGTTATGTTTGTGGGTGAAATGTATAACAAAACATTTAGAAACATTGAGTCGAAGGCAGTTTCTTCTACACCAGACCTTAAGTTTATGTAAGTCATGTTGCAACAACAATGCATCTGCAAGTCCATTTATCCTTCGATACATTTTCAAGTCATCGGCATATAGTAAAAAGAGGCAATATTTAATATGCATACTATGCATAGCGATATCGTTAATAAATAAAATAAATAAAAAGGGGCCAAGATGCGAACTTTGAGGCACACCGGAAGAGACAATTATATTTCTAGATATACTGTTTTTATATTTAACAATTTGAGTTCTGTCTAAGAGAAAGCATGCGATCGAACATAGGAGAGAGCCTCCGAATCCATAGGCTCGCAGTTTACATAATAAAAAAGTATGATTTACAGTGTCAAACGCTTTCCTAAAATCAGTATAAATAGAGTTAACTTGGGATCCACTCTCAACAGTAGTTGCTAAGAAATTATAGTAATTTACAAGATTTGTAGTCGTAGATCGCCCAGGAACAAACCCGTGTTGTTTAGTTATAATAAAATTTTTGCAAAATGCTCCAAAGTTACATGAGTTTAGCTAAATCTGTGTTTGGTGTATTTGTGTAAGTTAATTAAGGTAAAGCACATAGAAATTAAAATAAATAAAATTTATTTACTATAGTTATTAGTCTAAAGTTATCATCTCGGGATCGAATAAAGGGTGACTGTGGAACGGAATATCTTTTTCAGGAGGTAAACGGGAATTAAATGTGGGAATTCATGTTGCGGGAAATAAGCGGGAATAGCTGTTTTGTAGAGATCTACTGTTTCTATGAGGGAACGGAGTCCGACCAGGTCAAACTAGTAGGGACCGAGGGTAAAATAATCAGGAGGAAGAGGACCGGTGCATTGGCGGAAATAGGCTGAGGGATTCAGAAAGAAGTGGTGAGAAGGGAGCTCTCGGATGGGCTCCTCGGAAACCGCGGATTATGAGAGGGACGGAGTTCTCGGAGACTCCACGTTCTCGCCCAGACAATTCTAGCTTCG